>NC_053027.1:329465991-329591270 GCF_003073215.2 Triticum urartu | reverse complement strand
CGGGCGGTGGCAATGAGTTGCCGCTTGAACCTCTCTTGATCTAGGGGGTCCTTGGGGATGATGAAATCCTCAGGTCCGAGGTTGTCCTCCTCTTCAAAAGGAGGGATGTAGTTGCTATCCTCGCAATCACCGAGGTTCTCGGGGTTGTCCTGGTCCTCATGGTCTTCAAGAGCATCACGGTGTTGTTCGGGGGTGATGTTTTCGCCGGGATCCTCCATATTTTCCAGAGTATCATCATCTCTAATTCCATTTGTGTTTGTGTTCGGGTTGTCTTCCCTTCCCTTTCCACGTCCCCTGGATCGCTTTCGCTGGCGTTGGCATTTGGATGACTCCTTGTCGGGGTCGTCGCCATCCTCCTTAGTGGTGTCGACCATGTAAATGTCGTAAGTGGAAGTGGCAGTCCACTTTCCCATGTTGGGAATGGCCAGGGAGGGAGCAGTATAGGTCGTGACATCGATATCCTCCTCTATGTCGTCAGCCTCCTCGGAGGCGTAATCCAGTATGGCGGTTAAGTCATCGATAGTGTCTACTAAGTGGGTGGTGGGTGGGACGTAAAATTCCCCATGGTTGGCCTCAAGTCCGATCTGATCATAGACCGAGGATAGGCTATCAGTGATACTCATCACATAGATCCGATCTAATGTCTCGTCTAAAAGCGAGAGGTCAGCCGAACTCATACTTTGACGTCTTTCGGAGTTAACCTCCGGTATGCCTGCATAGGGGCTGCGTTCGGCCAGGGCTCAAACCTGGTCCTCGAACGCTGAGATACGATCCGAGCTCAAAGCCAGATCCGAGATGGAGGCCGACCAGAGACGGGATCGAGGAGGAGGTCTGAAGTTAAGGCTCCGAGGTGGCTGGGCCCCTTGGGTAAAACTGAGAACCCAGTGAAGACAGATCTCCCAAGCGTCGACGATGTACTCCAGGTTGCTGAACCTGATTTCCTACTCGGGGGCAAAATCGTCGATCTGCTAAAGGTGACCGATCGGGTTGGCGTGTAGAATGATGCTGCCGAACGCGAAGAGTGGACCGGACATGAAGACGTCCCCAGTGCATACACTACTAGGGAAAACCCTAGCAGTAGCGTGGGTATTTTGCCTATCAGTAGCGTGGGAGGAGGCGCTACTGATAAGGCGCTATAGCTATTCCTTAGCAGTACCGCATGCTACGCGTGCTGCTACTAAGACATATAGCAGCATCATTTGTTCACTCTAGCGCTACTGCTTATATAGCTAGTTGTAGCGTGTTTACTCTCCATCGCTACTAGTATTCGTTTTCTCATTATTTTATTTTTTAGTGTATTTATACGCCGTTATACAAATTTTGGTACAATACCAATTATGAGGTTGTTATATCAATATGTCCATAACAGTGTGTCAAATGAAGGTGGATTAGGTTTAAGTGGAGGGAACATGTGGTGCATGTCAAAAGTATACTACTAATCCAAACTTGATCTAGTTTGGACTAGTAGTACTTTCGATGTGCACCACCTGTTGCCTCCACTTGAATCTAATCGGCCAACACAAGCTATTTAATCATCATCATAGTCATTACCACCAACAGTAGCTATTTAATCATCATAGTCATAGTGTAGCACACATCATCATCTTCAAACTCATTCTAGCTAACTAATCACCACCAACACTAGCCGCGGTAGCTATCTAATCACCACCAACACTAGCTAATAATAACCATCATAGTCATTACCACCAACACTAGCTATTTAATCATCATAACTCATTTCTAGCTAGCTAATCACTCCTGCTGCTCTCTTTCAGCTAAAATAACATAAAACATGTGTAGCACTCTTGCTTCATCAAGTTGGAGCATGCAGATGAACCTGTCTCCTAATCGTGGGCTGCGCTTCTGATTGCTGCCTCCTAGTACTTCTCTGCGATCGTTCACAATTTTGCTCCAGTCTTTCACTATTAAGCATTCCTCGCTATTAGAAATCCGAATGCACTAAAGTGCATTGTAGGAAATCTTGGCCGTAAGCTAACAATTCTCATGCGACCTTTAGTCTCGATTCAATGAGGCACAACATTCATTGGGAGTCCCTGTTGAAGAACATCGTATAGTAACATACTTAGCAATGAAGTTTAGCTTAAAAAATAACGTATGCAAAAGATGCACTGAGGACAAATTGTAAAAATCTTACCATCTTTACTAAATAGATGTTACCGTAGTTCAGTACGAACACTATTGGTCGCACGTTTTGAGTACTATGATTTTGAAGTCCAAGAAAATAATTTGTCTTGACAGTATGAAGATCCTCAAGCCATGAAACATAATGACCTATCTCCTCGCAGTTTAGTTCAGCCCCAGGACAGTCGACGGTCATGTCTACCAAGCGTCGGACATGTTTGCTTGAATGGAAATAAGCTGTCAATAGAAATTAGTTGTCAACTATTTTTGAATAACAATATCGAAGACATAAATATGGTTGAGAAACTCACATAATGGTATAACTGGAGGCATCTGCACATCGACCCAGATGTCGATATTACCTTCAATATCATCTTCGGGATGAATATCAAAGGTGATAACCATATTAGGCTCAAATGCATAAGCCTTGCATAGTGCTTGCCAAGTTTTGCATTCAAAATAGGTGTAGGTGTCTGCGTTGTATAATTTTGCATGGAAAGTATAACCATGCTCGGTCTTCAAGTTATCTCTCTTTACCTCCATAGTAGTTTTCATAGGACTGAAACCTATCTTATCCAAGACAAAAACTCTTGCATGGCAGGGGATACGCTAGTAGAATAGTAAAAAATTTAAATTATAAGTTGAAGCAAATGAAGCAGATGTCATGCTTAATTACGAAAAAAGACTTGTCGTTGTGACTTACTATATCCACTTCGAAGTTCTCGTCCATCTTGATGCTGAAGCACCTATCATCATCTAGGAAGATTCTATCGCACATGCCACGCTCGTCTTCGCAGTATTCACAAATACCGAAATCCTTTTCGTTGTCAGACATTTCCTATGTTCATAGTTGAAACATTAATTGAAAATCGATCGAAGGCAACTACCAGGATACTCAACACACAAATCCGGGGCACTCGCTATTTCCTACATATTCTGGCACAAGTCATGCCAAAACTCACGGAAAAATCTGGCACGACCTTTGCTAAAATAGGACATATCGAGCGCCTAAAATTTGCTGGAATGGAAATGAATCAACACTCCGGCAAAACATAGGCCACTCGGAGGTGTAACCTGCAAACATGACCGGCCACTTGGGCAAGCACATATCCTATTTGAGCAACACAAGATATACATTTCAAAATATCTTATAGGACTCATATTGACACGAGCATTCAATAAGCAAAACCAAATCGTAAAATAAATAAGTATTCAAATTAGCATGCATTCAATAAGCAAAAATAAATCATCTCATGCGTCCGTACATCATCGAATATTATCACTAATACATCCCGAATAGTATCATACATATAACATCACTAATACAACTAAATCCCTAGCGCATGACGAGTATCGGCGCGGGCGGTGGACACCCACAGAGAAGGAACCATCACAGGATCATAGCTCAAGTGAGATCCCTGAAGAACCTGCCAGGTATTGGAGAACTTGTGCTCCAACGTAAACAAGTAGCGACGGATGTGCGCGTCCGCCTCACTAACACGGTGACACACCACCTCCGCGGGGTCTTCGAGCCTCTGGACTGTCACTGGCCCACGCGACCGCCACCAAAGAAGGTTCGGGTCAACGACGGGCTGACTCCTGACCAACCTGCGCCCCCCGGTAGGTAGCGCCTCCCTCTACCACCCCGGCGGAGCCCAATTGTAACACCCACAATGCGGCTATATCTCCAACGTGTCGGGGCACGACTTAGAGGCTTAGCCGCATGGTAGGTTTGTCGCAAGAGGGGTAATCTTCACACAATCCCCATGTACTGAATAAGAATGGGATAAAGAGTGGGCTTACAATCGCCACTTCACACAATACAAAAAAATAGCATTACATCATCCAGATTACAATCAAGGTCCGACTACGGAACCAAATAAAAGAAGAAAACCCCAATTGCTAGATCCCCGATCGCCCCGACTGGGCTCCACTACTGATCAACAGGAAACGAAACAAGACAACGGACGCGATCTTCATTGAGCTCCTCCTTGAGCTCGGTTGCGTCACCTACACGGTATCATCGGCACCTGCAACTGTTTGAAAGTATCTATGAGCCAGGAGGACTCAGCAATCTCACACCCGCGAGATCAAAACTATTTAAGCTTATGGGTAGGAAAAGGTAGTGAGGTGGAGCTGCAGCAAGCACTAAGCATATATGGTGGCTAACTTACGCAAATGAGAGCGAGAGGAGAAGCAAAGCATGGTCGTGAACTAGAAGTGATCAAGAAGTGATCCTAAAACTACTTACACACAAACATAACTCCAAAACCGTGTTCACTTCTCGGACTCCGCCGAGAAGAGACTATCACGGCTACACACGCGGTTGATGTATTTTAATTAAGTTAAGTGTCAAGTTCTCTACAACCAGATATTAACAAATTACCATCTGCCCATAACCGCGGGCATGGCTTTAGAAAGTTCAAACCCTGCAGGGGTGTCCCAACTTAGCCCATCACAAGCTCTCACAGTCAATGAAGGATATTCCTTCTCCCAGGAAGACCCGATAAGACTCGGAATCCTGGTTACAAGAAATTTCGACAATGGTAAAACAAGACCAGCAAGACCACCCGATGTGCCGACAATCCCGATAGGAGTCACATGTATCTCGTTCTCAGGGCAACACCGGATGAGACTAGCTACGAGTAAAACCAAACCTCAAGTTTCCCCGAGGTGGCCCCGCAGGCAGCTCGGTTTGGACCAACACTTAGACAAACACTAGCCCCGGGGGGGGGGCTTAAAATAAAGATGACCCTCGGGCCGGCCGACCTGGGGGAAGGGTAGCTGGTGGTGAGGCAAATGGTAAAACCAAAGTTGGGCCTTGCTGGCGGAGTTTTATTCAAAGCGAACTGTCAAGGGGTCCCCATAACACCCAACCGTGTAAGGAACGCAAAATCAAGGAACATAACACCGGTATGACGAAACTAGGGCGGCAAGAATGGAACAAAACACCAGGCATAAGGCCAAGCCTTCCACCCTTTACCAAGTATATAGGTGCAATAAAGTAAACAAGATATAATAATAATGATATCCCAACAAATATCCATGTTCCAACATGGAACAAACTCCATCTTCACCTGCAACTAGCAACACTATAAGAGGGGATGAGAAAAGTGGTAACATAGCCAAACAACGGTTTGCTAGGACAAGGTGGGTTAGAGGTTTGACATGGAAATATGGGAGGCATGATATAGCAAGTGGTAGGTATCGCAGCATAGCAAAAGAGCGAGCAACTAGCAAGCAAAGATAGAAGTGATTTCGAGGGTATGGTCATCTTGCCTGAGATCCCGCAAGGAAGACGAATGAGTCCATGAAGAAGACAACCGGACGTAGTCGAACGGATCCTCCCAAACGCGACGTTAACAGAACTAACCCGAAGAAGCAACACCGGAAATAAGCAAACAACATAGTAAACAACCATCACATAATCATGGCATGATGCACAACCAAGTATGATGCATGTCCGGTTTAATGAGGCATGGCATGGCAAGGCAAAGTGCAACAAACAACACTACAAATTAAGTGGAGATCAATATGCAACGGAGTTGCATATTGAAGAAAACACCACATGACTTAGTTAGTTCTCTCTCGTTTAGGTACTCAACAATATTAAATGTTGGTTATCATGGCAAGAGGTGAAGCAAAGTAAAACTACCTATCTAGGCAAGTTTAAATGAGGCCGGAACAACAAGCAACAAATCCAAAAAATCCTCATGTGCATATTAATGGATTTGGTACTGTTCTTCCCTAAACACAATTTTAGAGTTATTAAACATGCAAAATAAAGTCACCATGATAAACTAGGCATTTTCCACCCCATTTACATATCAAGTTTATTTAAAATGGAGCTACGGTTATTAAGTTATGAATTAAATCATTTTAGCATGTTATTTAAGCAAATTAAAACAAACATCATTTTAAATATTTTACACATGGATGAAAGTTGCAAATTATGAAACTAGACAAAATTCTAAGCAAGTTACATATATAAAACATTTTTAACCGATGCACGGTTTGTGAGTTATTATATGCATGAACTCTGGGGACTTTTTTGTCAAACTGGCAGCCTCTGGAAAATAGCTAAATTCGCTGGAAAATAACAACACTGGGCCGAAACTGAGGTGGACTAGGCTAAACAGGCATGGGTGCAGAATAACAATAAGCGCACTGAGCACTAAACAACACTAGCGCTATTGGGCCAAAGCCCAACAGCAGATGGAGGTGGATCTCACCTTGCGGCCCAGCGAGGCCAGTCGGTGGGGATGGGCTGCGAATGTGGCCCACGCGACGGCGCGAGGATGAGGTCGAGGCAGCAGGCCAGCTCGGTGGCGATGGGCTGGCAAGGCGCGCGGTCAACGCTCTAAGCAGAGGAGGCGAGCCCCTGGACTTGCTCGATCCTGAGCAGAGCAGAACAAGTGGCCGGCGGCGCGGCAACAGGCAACAATGGCGACACGACGCGACAGGAGCTCCTGCGAGCTAAGGAGGTCCGGCAACGACGGGGATGGCCGAAACCCAACGGACTCGTGGAGATGCGATGGTGGTGCTCCATGAGGAAGTCCATGGCGGCGGATGCAGTTGGCCCGCGACGAGGTTTGCGAGGCAAGGGAGGCAGGTGCGCGTGTGTTTGAAGTGGAGGAGGCTAGTGGCGCTGGTCAACAGGGTTAGCAAGGAAGCAGCACAGCGTCAAAAAGACGGACTTGTCGCGAGCGAGCAGGACAGCCGCAATACTTGTCGTGAATGAAGAAGACGGGCGGCGGCGCTGCACGATCAGGCGGGAATGGGCGCGAGGAGGCGACCTCCGGCAGGATCTGAATGGTGGCGCGGAGAAGCAGCGAGTTTGAGGGCCGGCGGAGCCATGAGCATCATTCGGAGGCGCTGGTGTTCCTACGAGAGAGATCGGGGAATGAGAGAGGAGCACGAGGCGGAAGGAGAGAATGGAAGGAAAGGAAAAAGGCGGGGGCAAAGCGCTCATTTGCTGGTTCGGTCAGCTGGCGCCGGGGCTCCTGTAGTCGTTTGGGTGGCCGGCGATGACGAGCTTCGACATGAGCCGGACGCGAGGGGAGGCATTGGTCGGAAGAGAGGTCGAGATCGAGCTCCTCTCGATCTGGAGTGGGTGGTGGCGTTAGGGTATTGGGTCGATGGGGATAACGAGGAGGAGACCAGGGGAGGCGTTGCGGGATCCAAGGCGGATGCGGTGCATGATGGGATGGATGGGACACCTCTCCTAGTTTTTAGGGTTTCCCGATATATACGCTGGTGGATTAGGTTAGGGGCTAACGGATCCCTCCGATCGTAATCGGACGATCGAGAATAAAAGGTTCGAGGATTCCAAATATAAAAACGGAGATGTTTTGTAGATGTTTGGGGATGATCCGGACCCAACGGTGACAACTGCCCGGGTCGGGTTCGGGGTAGTTTCGGACACACACGCAAGGGGGTTTGTGCTCTCAGCAAAGAGGGGTTTTCGGACCGTGCGAACGCATCGGACAGCTCCGGGCGCGAAGAGGGGTATGCATGGGCCTAGGTGGACTGTGGAGAGAGGGTTGGTCTGAGAGAAGAGGGGAGAGATGCAGCCCGACATGGTTTCCGGAGACCAAAAACGTCCGACGAAAAGACCGGCTATACTGCCGCTATAGTTATCCGTTGGGGCATCAAACAGACTCCAAATGCGATGAAACTTGACAGGCGGTCTATCTACACTATAATAAGACCACACGCCAACTTTCATCCCATTCCGAGAACATTTTTCAGCCACTTATAAAATAATATCTTGGACGTGCCGCGGGCGCGTGCAAGTGTGGTTGAGCTCAGAACGGACAACGGAGAGAATGAGGAGACCGGGACGGATGCAAGTTTTGAAAACATGATGATGCAATGCACATGATGACATGACAAGATGCAACATGCAAGCGAATGACGTGGCAACGACATCGAATAACTGGAAGACACCTCGCGCATCGGTCTCGGGGCGTTACAACACTCCACCACCACGAGAGGATCTTGTCCCGAGATCTAGGATGGCACCGGAGGGAAACAAAAGAGGAAGAGAAGAGGTAAAACTAAGTTGCTTCTTTGACAAATAAGTGAAACCAAAGAACCTTGAAAGGTTGAACAAATTGAAAGAAAGAATATAACGAAGATGAACAAAGTTGAAAACCTCCGTTAGAAAAGAGGAACAAGGAACATCACGAGAACCCTATAGGTTGAAAGACATAAGAAAAGGGATTGCAATGGACAAGAAGTACATGCAAGCACTCCGGTTGAAACGCGATGTACAAGGAACAATAAAGATCAATTACGACAACACTACGGTTGAAACAAGATAGAGAATGAATAAGAATGATATAATTTGGGCAGCACTCCGACTGTAAATGGAAGGAATTGAACATGAACTTGACAAGATGGGAAGATACTTGATGAAATCAACAACACACTGCCTCCAGAACTATTGAAAGAATGGCACAAGGGGTAAGAAAGATTTCAGACAGCACTCCGGTTGAGAATGGAGGTAAAACTTGATAAGATGAGAGAGCTCGAATGAAAACATGACACTCCAGTTGAATGGATAAGCAAAAGGAAATAACATGATCTTCACAATACGAGATGATGAGTGAAGAGAGCATCATCACAATGCCTCCGGAAGAAATGAAAGAATGCAATGAAAAGAACGGAGAAGAAAACAACATGTTCTACCACAAATGAATTTGAGAGAGCATCCTTAAAAAGAAGGATTGAACGGAGTTGTTGGGAAATCAACAACGAAAAGAACAGGCTTGTTGAGGGCTTATGGAAAACATCTCAAGAACTTGAGGTGAAAACCTGCCACTAACGGAAACAATAGATTGGATTGATGTCAACAAGGAGACGAGAAGCTTATCTCACCGGGATGATAAATGAAGAACTTGGATCATTTATGAGCACCATGTTTAATTTTGAGTATAGCTTGGTGGATCATAACTTCAAGAGAAATCTTGAAGAACGAATGAAGAATGAAAGGGATCCTTGACGAACAACCATGTAGAGCCTCCATGAAGAACTCCAGTAATAAAAAGATGATAGAAAGAAAGAGAAGTTGAAAACACAAGGTGAAGCCTTGCAATTATTAGATGGATCTCCATGACGAGAAAATTGAGAGAGCTTGGAACTCCGGGAAAAGGAAGATGAACAATTGAAAACGAGAATTTTGATGAACCTCTGGAATAAAGAATTAATCACTTGGATGAAACATTAATAAGAAACGTTATGCGAATCCCTCATCAATTTGGATTGATGACAAGCAACGGATTTGGCATACTACTTATTCCCGTAGAAAAGGATTAAGATAGATATAGTGCAAACTTGAGAAAGGTCTTCAATGAATCACCGGTCGGGTTTGAAACAACGAATGAATCGATATGATACCAAGAGAAGAGGAATCTTGAATGAACCACCACAAGAATTGAAAATGAAAGTAGCAAAGGCACAATTCACCGGGAAGAATTGGAAAACGAAAGATGCTACTTGAGAGAATTTAGATACATGAGAACAAAGAGATCACGAGCTAATAAGAGAATACTTGAATGATGCACCGGTATGATTTGGAGAACGAGAGCTGAAAGGTGGAATGAATAATCCGAAATGATGGCCTTCGAAGAATCAAACCAAAAAGACTCCTGAATTGCTCCGTATGGGTGAAAAGAATATCTCACAATCAAAAATAATTGTGAAGATGGTATCAAGCTTGAACTGCACATCTTTGGAAAAAACGGGTGAGGATTTAAGAGGAGCTCTTCTTCGGTCTGCCCAATCTGAGAATGACGATGAGAAACACCATCATGAATTGTTGAGACACTTTGAAATAATGAAGAATATAAAGGTTGAATCAACAATGAAAATAATTTGAAAGATCTTGGAGAAAGACATTTGACTGATGATAATTCATTCTTACGTCAAACTTGGAAATTTTTTTGAGAAGCTCCGGGAAAATTAGAAGAGTCGGGTAAGATCCTGGAAAAAGACCTGTGGGTTAGGGCCCACTCAAAAGAAACACCATTGAAAGATTACTTGAAAAGGAGATAGCACCGGTTGAATTAAATGGCTTGAATGAGATAACAACCTCGAAATAGGTTGAACAGATCTTGAATGACAAGACGAGCCTTCTGAGATATCTTCAGCACTCCGGAACAAATGAATAGCGAGGAGTGGATGATTAAGAGGTGCACCGGCATGAGGAAGCATTTGAAACGAGGAAAAGGGATATGATCAACACTAAAATCTTGAATTGAATCCACCGGAGAAGAAAAGGGAACAAAGAATAATGAACTTGTAGCTTCCTTAGTATCTTCCTGAGAACCACCGGGTAAGAACATTGATTGAAAAGAATGAAGAGATTTCACATGAATAAAATGGATACTTGATTAAGAAATCTGAGTCCTTGAAGAAACAAGGGTGGGAGGCTGGGAAAACAAAGGCAACTTGGGACGGACGAAACAAATAACATTGAGAAGACTTGAGTTGATCTTGCGGATGTTGAAAAAGATCGGATCCACTTGAAGAGAAAACACGCCGGTTGAAAAGGATTGCCATGACAATCTGGATTATCATGAAGGATTAGTATACACATAGAAATATGAGAACACCATTTAGGAAAGGTATGGAATCAACACTTGACTTCGAAGCAACTCAAATACCACAACTGAAAACAAAAACAAAGGATTGGCTTGCAAAAAAAGCCGGAAACAAACATATGATAGAGATTTCGTCCGAAGTTTTGATGGTTGGGCCCACACGGGCTCAATCGTACATCACCATCATGTACAAGGTAGTGCACATGACATACGAAGCGTCCCCGAGTCAGCATAGCCAAGGACTCTTTAAGACACAACGAGACCACTGTAAAACCAACCGTGGATAGGCGGACCACTAGACGTCGAACCCCAATCTCATATCATGCATCTGTTAGAAAGATATCCTAGGAGCTACTTGAATTCCCACTTATAAACTCCCGAAACTTTCTGGTTATGCAATCAGGTGTTGGGGATACAGGGGAAGCATAATATCTCACCCAAAACTAACAAATCCTACATCCAGATGTATCCATCCTTCAACACATAACCAAGAAGCCTTCGGAAATCATTTACCTCAACCTTCGAAAAGCATCTGTTATACGAGTTATGGCAATACTCCCGAACTCCCACCCCAGTACCGGGTGGCGTCGAGGTTATCTCACCAACAACTGCATAAAGGAGATTTTCGATGTCGGTGAGCTCAGGTATTCCAGAACTTCAACGATAAAATTGTGACGACAACACCTCGGAGCTCAACTCCCCGAGACACTACCACAACCCCTAAATGTCAGGAGGCACCAAGAACAATGTTCTCGTCATAAAACCATCGGAACGATTCCAAGATACCCGCGTGATCCTAATTTTTTTTCATGAGATTTGAGAAGAGAAGAGTCAAAACTCTATGTCAGGAGGCTTCACCAGAGCGACGAAGGGACTGAGGAGTAAAAAGAATCCTACTCTCCGATAAATATAATCCTATAAGACTCAAAACATTTTTCTAGACTCAACAACGCCAGTGATTCGATCAAGCAGGGGGCTCCTAAGTTGGGGAAGGCTCTGATTACCAACTTGTAACACCCACAATGCGGCTATATCTCCCACGTGTCGGGGCACGACTTAGAAGCATAGTCGCATGGTAGGTTTGTCGCAAGAGGGGTAATCTTCACACAATCCCCATGTACTGAATAAGAATGCGACAAAGAGTTGGCTTACAATCGCCACTTCACACAATACATAAATATAGCATTACATCATCCAGATTACAATCAAGGTCCAACTACGGAACCAAATAAAAGAAGAAAACCCCAATTGCTAGATCCCTGATCGCCTCGACTGGGCTCCACTACTGATCAACAGGAAACGAAACAAGACAACGGACGCGATCTTCATCGAGCTCCTCCTTGAGCTTGGTTGCATCACCTGCACGGTATCATCGGCACCTGCAACAGTTTGGAAGTATCTGTGAGCCACGAGGACTCAACAATCTCACACCCGCGAGATCAAGATTATTTAAGCTTATGGGTAGGAAAAGGTAGTGATGTGGAGCTGCAACAAGCACTAAGCATATATGGTGGCTAACTTACGCAAATGAGAGCGAGAAGAGAAGCAAAGCACGGTCGTGAACTAGAAGTGATCAAGAAGTGATCCTGAAACTACTTACGCACAAACATAACTCCAAAACTGTGTTCACTTCCCGGACTCCGCCGAGAAGAGACCATCACGGCTACACACGCGGTTGATGCATTTTAATTAAGTTAAGTGTCAAGTTCTCTACAATCGGATATTAACAAATTCCCATCTGCCCATAACCGCGGGCACGGCTTTTGAAAGTTCAAACCCTGCAGGGGTGTCCCAACTTAGCCCATCACAAGCTCTCATGGTCAATGAAGGATATTCCTGCTGCCAGGAAGACCCGATCAGACTCGGAATCCCGGTTACAAGACATTTCGACAATGGTAAAACAAGACCAGCAAGACCATCTGATGTGCCAACAATCCCGATAGGAGTCGCACGTATCTCATTCTCAGGGCAACACCGGATGAGACTAGCTACGAGTAAAACCAAACCTCAAGTTTCCCCGAGGTGGCCCCGCAGGCAGCTCGGTTCGGACCAACACTTAGACAAGCACTGGCCCCGGGGAAGCTTAAAATAAAGATGACCCTCGGGCCGGCCGACCCGAGGGAAGGGTAGGTGGTGGTGAGGCAAATGGTAAAACCAAAGTTGGGCCTTGCTGGAGGAGTTTTATTCAAAGCGAACTGTCAAGGGGTCCCCATAACACCCAACCGTGTAAGGAACGCAAAATCAAGGAACATAACACCGGTATGACGGAAACTAGGGCGGCAAGAGTGGAACAAAACACCAGGCATAAGGCCAAGCCTTCCACCCTTTACCAAGTATATAGGTGCATCAAAGTAAACAAGATATAATAATAATGATATCCCAACAAATATCCATGTTCAACATGGAACAAACTCCATCTCCACCTGCAACTAGCAACGCTATAAGAGGGGCTGAGCAAAGCGGTAACATAGCCAAACAACGGTTTGCTAGGACAAGGTGGGTTAGAGGTTTGACGTGACAATATGGGAGGCATGATATAGCAAGTGGTAGGTATCGCATCATAGCAAAAGAGCGAGCAACTAGCAAGCAAAGATAGAAGTGATTTCGAGTGTATGGTCATCTTGCCTAAGATCCCGCAAGGAAGAAGAACGAGTCCATGAAGAAGACAACTGGACGTAGTCGAACGGATCCTCCCAAACACGACGTTAACGGAACTAACCCAAAGAAGCAACACTGGAAAGAAGCAAACAACATAGTAAACAACCATCACATAATCATGGCATGATGCACAACCAAGTATGATGCATGTACGGTTTAATGAGACATGGCATGGCAAGGCAAAGTGCAACAAACAACACTACAAATTAAGTGGAGATCAATATGCAACGGAGTTGCATATTGAAGAAAACACCACATGACTTAGTTAGTTCTCTCTCGTTTAGGTACTCAACAATATTAAATGTTGGTTAGCATGGCAAGAGGTGAAGCAAAGTAAAACTACCTATCTAGGCAAGTTTAAATGAGGCCGGAACAACAAGCAACAAATCCGGAAAATCCTCATGTGCATATTAATGGATTTGGTACTGTTCTGCCCTAAACACAATTTTAGAGTTATTAAACATGCAAAATAAAGTCACCATAGGCATTTTTCCACCCCATTTACATATCAAGTTTATTTAAAATGGAGCTACGGTTATTAAGTTATGAATTAAATCATTTTAGCATGTTATTTAAGAAAATTAAAACAAACATCATTTAAACATTTTAAACATGGATGAAAGTTGCAAATTATGAAACTAGACAAAATTCTAAGCAAGTTACATATATAAAACATTTTTAACCGATGCACGGTTTGTGAGTTATTATATGCATGAACTCTAGGGACTTTTTTGTAAAACTGGCAGCCTCTGGAAAATAGCTAAATTCGATGAAAGGAAAAAAAACAACACTGGGCCGAAACTGAGGTGGACTAGGCTAAACAGGCATGGGTGCAGAATAACAATAAGCGCACTGAGCGCTAAACAACACTAGCGCTATTGGGCCAAAAGCCCAACAGCAGATGGAGGTGGATCTCACCTTGCGGCCCAGCGAGGCCGGTCGGTGGGGATGGGCTGTGAATGTGGCCCACGCGACGATGCAAGGATGAGGTCGAGGAAGCAGGCCCGCTCGGTGGCGATGGGCTGGCAAGGCGCGTGATCAACGCTCTAAGCAGAGGAGGTGAGCCACTGGACTTGCTTGATCCTGAGCAGAGCAGAACAAGTGGCCGACGGCGTGGCAACATGCAACAGTGGCGACACGACACGGCAGGAGCTCCGGCGAGCTGAGGAGGTCCAGCAACGACGGGGATGGCCGAAACCCGAAGGACTCGTGGAGATGCGATGGTGGTGCTCCATGAGGAAGTCCATGGCGGCGGATGCGGTTGGCCCGCGAGGCCGCGAGGAGGTTTGCGAGGCAAGGGAGGCAGGCGCGCGTGCATTCAAAGTGGAGGAGGCTGGTGGCGCCGGTCGACGGGGTTAGCAAGGAAGCGGCATAGCGTCAAAAAGACGGACTTGTCACGAGCGAGCAGGACAGCCGCAGTACTCGCCATGAACGAAGAAGACGGGCGGCGGTGCTGCATGATCAGGCGGGAATGGGCGTGAGGAGGCGACCTCCGGCAGGATCTGAATGGTGGCGCGGGGAAGCAGCGAGTTTGAGGGTCGACGGAGCCATGAGCATCATTCGGAGGCGCTGGTGTTCCTGCGAGAGAGATCGGGGAATGAGAGAGGAGCACGAGGCGGAAGGAGAGAATGGAAGGAAAGGAAAAAGGCGGGGGCAAAGTGCTCATCTGCTGGTTCGGTCAGCCGGCACCGGGGCTCCTGTAGTCATTTGGGTGGCAGGCGACGACGAGCTTTGACATGAGCCGGATGCGAGGGGAGGCACTGGTCGGAAGAAAGGTCGAGATCGAGCTCCTCTCGATCTGGAGTGGGTGGTGGCGTTAGGGGATTGGGTCGATGGGGATAACGAGGAGGAGACCAGGGGAGGCGCTGCGGGATCCAAGGTGGATGGCGGCGCATGATGGGATGGATGGGACAGCTCTCCTAGTTTTTAGGGTTTCCCGATATATACACTGGTGGATTAGGTTAGGGGCTAACGGATCCCTCCGATCGTAATCGGACGATTGAGAATAAAAGGTTAGAGGAGTCCAAATAGAAAAACAGAGATGTTTTGTAGATGTTTGGGGATGATCCGGAGCCAACGGTGACAACTGCCCAGGTCGGGTTCGGGGTAGTTTCGGACACGCACGCGAGGGGGTTTGTGCTCTCAGCAAAGAGGGGTTTTCGGACCGTGCGAACGCATCGGATGGCTCCGGGTGCGAAGAGGGGTAGGCATGGGCCTAGGTGGACTGTGGAGAGAGGGTTGGTCTGAGAGAAGAGGGGAGAGATGCAGCCTGACACGGTTTCCGGAGACCGAAAATGTCCGACGAAAAGACCGACTATACTGCCGCTATAGTTATCTGTTGGGGCGTCAAACAAACTCCAAATGCGTTGAAACTTGACAGGCGGTCTATCTACACTATAATAAGACCACATGCCAACTTTCATCCCATTCCAAGAACATTTTTCGGTCACTTATAAAATAATATCTCGGACGTGCCGCGGGCGCGTGCAAGTGTGGTTGAGCTCAGAACGGACAACGGAGAGAACGAGGAGACCGGGACGGATGCAAGTTTTGAAAACATGATGATGCAATGCACATGATGACATGAAAAGATGCAACATGCAAGTGAATGACATGGCAACGAGAGCGAATAACTGGAAGACACCTGGCGCGTCGGTCTTGGGGCGTTACACCAGTCCCGGACATGGCCCATCTGGTGACGCAGGTGTCCTCCGCCAACTCGATGACGAGGATGCGGGATAGGCATCGTCGACGTCGATGCGGGAATAATTGCTTTAACTAAAGAAGTAAACTAGTTCTATTGATTTTCCTACTAAAAATAAAATAGTTGTATTAACTCAACTAGTTCAATTAAGCACTTACTATAAATAAAAATAAACTAGTTTTTACTAAAAATAAACTAGTTCAACTAGTTATATTAATTTTCTTACTATTTCTATTAAACACTTACTAAAAAATAGTAAAAAAACTAGTTAGATGAAGTCTAAAATTTAACCCTAACTAATTTGGTGAACTCTAAAATTTAATGAACCCTAACTAATTTGATGAACTCTAAAATTTAACCCTAACTAATTTGATGAACTCTAAAACTAATTATATTTAACAACTACTGCCATAATTAGCATCTAATTTGATGAACCCTAACTAATTAGATGAACTCTAAAATTTAACCCTAAGAACCCTATCTAGGCAGAGGTAGGGGAGGAGGAGGAGGGCGTGCTCACCTCGGGCACCGCCGGAGTTAGGGAGAGGGGCACGCGGTGTCGAGGTCGGGGCGGCGGGCGCACGGCGGAGGGCGGCGGTGTAGGGGGGCGTCGAGGTCGGGGTCAGGGGCGACGTCGAGGTCGGGGTCGGGGACGGCGGCGAGGTCGGGGTCTAGGGCGGCGTCAAGGTCAGGGTCGGGGGTGGCATCGACGGCGTGCGGAGGGCGACGGGAGAGCGCGCGGCGGCCGGGCGATGACGGTGGCGACAGCAGACACACGCGTGTTGGATTTGGGGGAAGTGGGCGTTGGGGAAGAAGAAAATGGTTGGTTAAGTGGAAAGTAGCAGCAGCGCGTTCCACGGAAAGTGCTACTGCTACATTAGCTATAGCGCGTGTCCATAAAGCCCGCTGCTGCGACACATTTCTCCTTTATTTTTCTTTTTCATTTATTTTCATTCACATTTTCTTTTTTCCTCCCCTTTTTCTATTTCTTTCATTTTCATTTACTTTTCTATATGTTTTTCATTTTATTTTCCTTTCCTTAGCAGTAGCGCTTCCTGCGCGAAACGAGCTGCTGCAACAATCTTAGCAGTAGCGCGCTTTCCTTAGGCACGCTACTACTATAGGTACCCTGGCGAGAATAGTAAGGAGAATTGTAGTAGTAGCGCCTCTACAGTTAGACGCGCTACTGCTATGATCTTAGCTGCAGCGTGTTTGGATATCATGCGCTAGTGGTAAATTGTGGTAGCGCTTCTTTTTGTCACGCGCTACTGGTAAGTTTCTGTGTATAAGGTTTTCCCTAGTAGTGATATGCCATTGCCAATGACTAAGCGAGCCATTGATCCTATGACGATACTACAATGGAACTCTCAATGAAAGGACCAATGTCAGTGTTAAAACCGATAAATCTCGGGTAGGGGGTCCTGAACTGATCTTGGATCGATGGGTAAAAGGGAACGCAGAGACAAAGTTTACCCAGGTTCGGGCCCTCTCGTGGAGGTAAAACCTGACGTCCTGCTTGGTCGTGTTGATGTATGTGTATGACAATTAGAGAGTTGATCTACCACAAGATCGGATGAACTAAACCCTAGGTAGGTATAGCGATAATGGTTCTCCCCCTATGAGCTAAACCCTCCCGTTTATATAGACACTAGGAGTACATGGTTGGCACATCAGAGGAAAAACATGCCGATTTCGCTAACAAGACTCGGAGCATACGTCAAGTCTTTGGAGATTTCCTTCCATAGCACGTGATCGCCTGCAGCCCGACCTTCCATTGATGAATCAAGAGTGGCCCACTAATCCGGCTCATAAGAGATAGGTCGGCAGCCCGAGGACCCCTTAGTCCGGGAGACCCTCATTTAGTACAGCCAAATTCGATTTATTTACCACATGCATAACAATACAAAATTGTACCCACAAGAATTGAACATCACATTGCATAATTGAACCAACCAATTAACTGAACATCACAACGAATGAACCAAACAATTAATTGAGCATCACATTGCACAATATATAGAACATATATACTAGAAGATCAGATTGCATAGTAACATTACATAGGACAATTGATTAGAATTTCTAAAGGAAAGGCAGGAGCAACACATGAAATAGGTAAACCTAACATTCTTAACCAGCGTAGCTAGATGAACATAGGTCCTTATAGTAAGCTAAAAAACAAGCTACTCCTCGTCGTCGGAGAATTTGATGACAATGGGCTCCTTAAAGTTGGAAGTGGGCGAGGCCTCCATGTCATGGGTGTCCTTCTCATAGTTGTGAGTCACCTAAGCCACTCCGGGCACCAACCTACTGGCCATGGAGTTGACGTAAGAACAGGAACCCTGAGAAAACACCTCATAGTCTTCATCGAAGGCACCATGGTGGCCTCGAGAAAACACAACAGACTGTCACTTAAAGGAGCCAACCATGAGGCGGTGTCCGTGCGCGAGGCGTCGATGGTGGCCTCGATGGTGAGGTGATCCTCCAAGATCTGGGGGTTAGCATGCATGGCAACCACCGCATCCTCATCCGCGCGTGCAACCATGATTTGCTTCTTTGCTGCCGAATGCTCCTTGAGCTCATGTGATAGAGGCTAAGGTGTCCCGATGTTTCGATGAGATGGTGGCTATCGTTTTCTGTGGGAGTCGACCTTGACGATCCGACTACGAATGTGCGAGACGTCGCGCCTTAGCAATCGCTAAACCAACTTCCGAGGGTTATTGACCACGCCGGAGCACGATCAACCTGACCACGAGGGTCTGTTTCCTGCGAGCAAACGAAGAACAAGCAAGAAACTGAGATTGCAATAGGGATATTGCGAATATAAGATGAAAGCTTTATTGATCAAGGTGGGGTTCTGTGACGTCTTGGTCTGGTCGTTGGACACAAACGAAGTACGCGAAGTTGCAGCTATGGCAAACTTTTAATCTAAACAAAACCCAAAGTCTAAACGACGCCCTAAGGGCTGTATATATGGAGGAAGAGGGGGGAATTTCGTGGCCCTTGAGGGTGGGGTCCGAAACCAACCCTAACTCTTGTTTCCCCACACATACGGACTCTAAAAATAGCCTATACTTAAGTATTTCGAAATTACATGGGCCTGGCCCATTAATAAGGTGACGCAGCACCTAGAATAGCCTATGGACGAATATTATGAAAGTGGCATCTTGTATATTTCGTCCAAGGCTTCATGCACTCCTTATGGCGGCTTCAAAGTCCTGAAATCATCACTTGTAACTCCGTTCTTGATCCCTTGCGCATGCCATCAACTCCATGCGTGTTCTTGCTCCAATGTTCATCCTTCTCCAAGCTAGGCCCTTCATTTGTAAGCAAAACAAATGTATCCAATTTAGGCAGCATCATAATCTCATGAACATTAGAATCATTACCAAGAAACGAAAGTACCTGGTAATTTAATTGGCGTGCGCGAGCTCTAGTAATTGGTCCAGTATATGTAACAGTAGGGGCTGTGGGTGTAACAATGGTATTGATGTCCTCATCATCATCCCCTTCTTGAAATGAAGTCGTCCTCGACGGAAGCTCATCTTCCTCACCCAAATAAGGCTTCAAATCTGCAATGTTAAAAGTGGGACTAACCCCAAAATCTGCAGTAGCTCAAGTTTATATGCATTTCATTTATTTTCTCTAACACCTTAAAGGACCATCAGCACGTGGCATTAGCTTTGATTTGCGCAGATTAGGAAATCTATCTTTACGCAAATGTAACCAAACAAGATCTCCAGGCGCAAACACAACATGTTTTCTACCCTTATCTCCAGCAAGTTTATATTTAGCATTCATACGCTCAATGTTTTCCTTAGTTAACTCATGCATTTTTAAAATCAATTCAGAACGTTCTTTAGCATCAAAATTAACCTTCTCTGAAGATGGAAGAGGCAACAAATCAATAGGTGCACGAGGTAGGAAACCATACACAATTTCAAAAGGGCACATCTTAGTAGTAGAATGCAATGAACGATTATAAGCAAATTCAATATGAGGCAAGCATTCTTCCCACATTTTCTTGTTATTCTTCAAAACAGCCCTAAGCATAGTAGACAATGTTCTATTGACTACTTCAGTTTGTCCATCAGTTTGGGGGTGACAAGTAGTACTAAAAAGCAGCTTAGTCCCCAACTTAGCCCATAAACATCTCCAAAAGTGGCTAAGAAATTTAGTATCACGATCTGAAACAATAGTATTTGGCACACCATGTAAGCGAATAATTTCACGAAAGAACAAATCAGCAACATTAACAGCATCATCGCTTTTATGACATGGTATAAAGTGTGCCATTTTCGAGAACCTATCCACGACAACAAATATGCTATCCCTCCCCTTCTTTGTTCGAGGTAAACCTAAAACAAAGTCCATAGATATATCCTCCCAAGGAACACTAGGTACAGGCAAAGGCATATATAAACCATGAGGATTGAGTCGTGACTTAGCTCTTTGACATGTAGTGCAGCGAGCAACAAAACGCTCAACATCCCGTCTCATCTTTGGCCAAAAGAAATGTGTAGCAAGTATATCCTCCGTCTTCTTGACGCCAAAGTGTCCCATTAATCCTCCTCCATGCGCCTCCTGCAACAACAAAAGACGAACGGAGCTAGCTGGAATGCATAGCTTGTTAGCACGAAACACAAATCCATCGTTAAGAACGAACTTGTTCCAAGTTCTCCCTTCCTTACAATTCTGCAATACATCTTTAAATTCAGCATCATGAACATATTGATCTTTGATGGTCTCCAAACCAAATATTTTAAAGTCAAGTTGTGAAAGCATAGTATAACGATGAGACAAGGCATCAGCAATAACATTTTCTTTACCCTTCTTGTGTTTAATGACATAAGGGAAAGTCTCAATGAATTCAACCCATTTAGCATGTCTACGGTTCAGTTTTGCTTGACTTTTAATGTGTTTCAAAGATTCATGATCAGAATGTATAACAAATTCCTTGGGCCATAAATAATGTTGCCATGTTTCTAAGGTCCGAACAAGAGCATATAATTCTTTATCATAAGTAGAATAGTTCAGACTAGGCCCACTCAATTTTTCAGAAAAGTATGCAACAGGTTTTCCATCTTGTAATAACACACCTCCTAATCCAATTCCACTAGCATCACATTCAAGCTCAAAAGTCTTATTGAAATTAGGAAGTTGGAGTAAAGGAGCATGTGTCAACTTATCTTTCAATACTGTGAAGGCTTCTTCCTGTGCGGTACCCCAAACAAAAGGCATCCTTCTTTGTAAGCTCGTTGAGAGGTGCAGCAATGGTGCTGAAATCTCTCACAAAACGCCTATAGAAACCAGCGAGGCCAAGGAAACTCCTCACTTGTGTGACCGTTTTGGGCTGCGGCCAACTCTCAATAGCTTCAATCTTGGCTTTATCAACTTCAATTCCCTGTGGAGTAACAACATAGCCAAGAAAAGATACTCGGTCGGTGCAAAAGGTGCACTTTCCAAGGTTACCAAACAAACGTGCATCACGTAGAGCAATAAAAACAGCACGTAAATGTTCCAAATGTTCCTCCAAAGATTTGCTATAAATCAATATGTCATCAAAGTAAACTACCACAAATCGTCCAATGAAAGCACGTAAAACTTCGTTCATTAACCTCATGAAAGTACTAGGTGCATTAGTTAACCCAAAAGGCATGACTAACCACTCATATAATCCAAACTTAGTTTTAAATGCTGTTTTCCATTCATCACCCAATTTCATACGAATTTGATGGTATCCACTACGCAAATCAACTTTGGAGAATATTGTAGAGCCACTCAATTCATCAAGCATATCATCTAGCCTAGGAATAGGATGACGATAACGAATAGTAATATTATTAATGCCTCTACAATCAACGCACATACGCGACGTACCATCCTTTTTCGGCACTAAAATGATAGGAACAAGCACAAGGACTAAGGGATTCGCGTATATAACCTTTGTCGAGCAGTTCTTGTACTTGACGCATAATCTCCTTCGTCTCCTCTGGATTGGTACGGTATGGTGCACGGTTGGGTAGCGAAGCACCGGGAATTAAGTCAATTTGATGCTCAATCCCTCGAATAGGTGGTAATCCCGGTGGCACGTCTTGTGGAAAGACGTCAGGCGAACTCCTGCAAAATGTTAGTGACAGCAGGAGGCAAAGAGGAAGGCACGTCCTCGAATGAAAATAATGCCTCTTTGCACACAAAAGCATAGCAAACAGATTTGCTAAAATCTAGCTCATCAATATCAGATTTGGTGGCAAGTAAACATGCACTTTTCAATTTAATTTCAGAAACAACAGTAGATGGTTTATTATTAGGCTTCATTTGGTGCTCAAATTCTTTTGCCACAATCTGATTTTCACTCTTATTTGTCTCCTGTTTTGCTTTATTAGCTCTATTAATATCATCTTTCAAAATGGAATCAGGAGTCATAGGAAGCAAAGTAATATTTTTATCGTTATGAACAAGAGTATACTGATTGTTTCTACCATGGTGTACAGAATTTTTATCAAATTGCCATGGTCTACCAAGTAATAAGGAACATGCTTGCATAGGTACCACATCACAATCAACATAATCAGCATATGTAGAGATACTAAAATGCACACGAACAGTACGTGTTACCTTAACCTTGCCGCTGTTGTTGAACCATTGGATGTAGTAAGGATGTGGATGTGGTCTTGTGGTAAGAGATAGCTTCTCCACCATCTCCATGCTAGCCAAGTTATTGCAGCTCCCTCCATCTATGATCACGCGAACAGAACGTTCCTTCACAACTCCCTTTGTATGGAACAAATTATGCCTCTGATTTTGCTCAGCTTGTGTAACCTGCACACTCAAAACACGTTGAGCAACTAAACATTCATACCTGTCAGCATCTTCAGGAGCCATGTATTGCGTCTCATGATCAGAATCGTCTCCACCGTGTTCTTCACGTGTAATAAGAGCCAAAGTCTCCTCATCATAGTCACTAGCGGACTCATACCCACCCTCCTCAGTAACAATCATCACACGCTTAGATGGGCATTCTCTCGCATAATGACCTCCACCCTTGCAACGTCGACAAATAATATCATGTGTTTGCCCTGTTGATTCCATGGATGAAGAAGAGCTCTTTGCAGGCCCAGAAGGTGTGCTCTTGGCAGATAGTGGTGATTGTGCCTGCTTTATTGTATCACGGTTGGAGGTGGCAGCCGACGGAGGCGCCGGTGTAGCAGAACGTGTGGAAGTAGATGATGCACGTGGTGTCCATGATGAAGGTCGACCTGCAGAAAAGTTAGTCCGCGCCAGTGCCTGTCGATCCTGCACTTCACGTTCAGCTTTACAAGCAAGATGGAATAAACGAGTGATATTAGTATACTCCTTATACTCTAGAATCGTCTGAATCTCTCTATTTAATCCACCCATAAAACGTGCAAGCATAGCTTCATTCTCCTCAACAATACCACATCTAATCATGCCAGTTTGTAATTCCTGATAATATTCTTCTACAGAATTTTTTCCCTGTCTTAAGCGCTGCAATTTTTGAAGTAATTCACGTTGATAATATGGTGGAACCCAACGAGTACGCATAGCAGTTTTCAAAGCAGCCCAAGTAGCCGGAATAGGATATAATCTACAATGCTCAGACCACCAAACACATGCAAAACTAGTGAATGCACAAACAGCAGCAGGAACACGTCTCTCCTCGGGATATTGTAAACATGTAAATCGTTGTTCAGTTTCTAACTCCCAAGTAAGATATATATCAGGAACATATCTACCCTCAAATGGTGGAATATTCAATTTTAGTTTAGGGAGATGGTCATGATCTCGTACCTGAGGGTGAGCCCTACCATTGCCATTATTTGCATGTGGACGACCTGGTGGTTGCTGTGCTGGTGGTGGCACGTAGTTCTGATTTTGATCAACCTCATCCTCATAATCTCCCACATAATCATCCTCCTCCACATCAGCAGTAGGAGCCACAGAAGTATCAACAGCAGCACCAGCAGTTTTGCCCGACTGAAGAGGGATACGGCTCGCTCGGCGGAGGGCTGTTTCCCGACGTGGAGGTAGTCGATGTTGTTGCTGTTGTTGCAGAGGTGCGGCAGGAGCAGCCGGTGGTGGTGGTGGAAAACGCGAAAGCAATTCAGCAAACTTGTTATCGAGCTTTGTTTCAAACGTCTTCTCCATGCCATCTATCTTCTCCATGGCCTCTTCAAATCTGTTTATCACATCTTGCACCTGTCCACTCATCATTTGCTGAAACGTATCATGAAGCTCCTTGTTCGTCAAGTTCTCCCAGTCAGTCTCGTCGTCTTGTGATCCTGGCATGCTTAGCAGCAATAGAAACACACAAGAATATGATCCTACAGACTACTAACAAGTGGTGGTGGTGGCGGGTGTCACAAATCCATCAAGCAAATCTCAAATTCTTACCAGTTCTTACCCAGCAGCAGGCGGTGATCGGCAACCGTTGTAGTCAAAACTCTCAAAAGCTTGGATAGAGCGATTGCCAGGGAGAGTCAAACGCACGACGTAGATGTATGTGGAGCTGGGAAGGCTTATAGTATGGTAGCAAAAAGGGTCAGCAATAATCAATTCAGAGATGCAAAGTTGAATAAACGCTCAACGACGGTACTGTGCTAGTCCTAGGCTAGACCGTGCTAGAGACGCGAGCCTAGAACACTAACAAAATCACGGCCCTGCACGAAAATAAGGGAAAAGCACACTCTGGAACTCTTTTTTTTTCGCTCTTTTTTTTGCGCTCCTTTTTTTGCGCTCCTCTTTTTTTTTGCGAAAAATCACTATAATGGCGAGTGTCTCAAAATTCTTCCCTCGTAAAACCGATAGGATGGGCACGAAATTTTTTTTTCACTTTTTTTTTCGGAAATCAGGGCAGCGGCGACGAAAAAGTGCGACAAAAAATCACTATGATGGCACGTGGCTCAAAAGACTCAGAAAAGCCTAAAAATAGGATAGGGAAAAAAAATTTGCCCATGAAAATTTTGGCCTAAAAACTGCCCGGGGGTCTCCAGACTCTTTTTTTTTGAGACCTACGCAGGCAAGGAAACACGAATCGGAATTTAGATTGATCTCAAGAACAAACCTAATATGAGAAGAACTCGGATTGGTGGTGGATATATGGTTGTGGTATATGGCAGCGGTGGTGGTATATGGTAGCGGTGGTGGTATATGGATAAAGATTGGTGGTGGGATACAGATTGGTGGTGGTATATGGATATGGATTCAGAGCGGTGGCGGATAAGCAAAAGTGGTAGATGGGCGATGATGATGGTGCGGCGGCGGCGTGACAACTTATGACCAGAACTCGAAACTCTAAAAGACTAGACTCTAAGACCAGCAACTTGACACGACGATGCAACCGCAAATTCAACAAAGCAAAAACCCTACAAAGATTATGCAAAGGCTCAGATTGGTTCGGATATGATGAACTAACCCTAATTTTTTTCTGGCTTTTTCGTGGACTGTAGGTATGAAGAACAGACTCGATCTAATCTACGAAAAACTGTAAAATCTCACCGAGCAACCTGGAAATCTGATACCACTTGATAGAGGCTAAGGTGTCCCGACGTTTCGATGAGATGGTGGCTATCATTTTCTGTGGGAGTCGACCTTGACGATCCGACTACGAACGTGCGAGACGTCGCGCCTTAGCAATCGCTAAACCAACTTCCGAGGGTTATTGACCACGCCGGAGCACGATCAACCTGACCACGAGGGTCTGTTTCCTGCGAGCAAACGAAGAACAAGCAAGAAACTGAGATTGCAATCGGGATATTGCAAATATAAGATGAAAGCTTTATTGATCAAGGTGGGGTTCTGTGACGTCTTGGTCTGGTCGTTGGACACAAACGAAGTACGCGAAGTTGCAGCTATGGCGAACTTTTAATCTAAACAAAACCCAAAGTCTAAACGACGCCCTAAGGGCTGTATATATGGAGGAAGAGGGGGGAATTTCGTGGCCCTTGAGGGTGGGGTCCGAAACCAACCCTAACTCTTGTTTCCCCACACATACGGACTCTAAAAATAGCCTATACTTAAGTATTTCGAAATTACATGGGCCTGGCCCATTAATAAGGTGACGCAGCACCTAGAATAGCCTATGGACGAATATTATGAAGTGGCATCTTGTATATTTTGTCCAAGGCTTCATGCACTCCTTATGGCGGCTTCAAAGTCCTGAAATCATCACTTGTAACTCCGTTCTTGATCCCCTTGCGCATGCCATCAACTCCATGCGTGTTCTTGCTCCAATGTTCATCCTTCTCCAAGCTAGGCCCTTCATTTGTAAGCAAAACAAATGTATCCAATTTAGGCAGCATCATAATCTCATGAACATTAGAATCATTACCAAGAAACGAAAGTACCTGGTAATTTAATTGGCGTGCGCGAGCTCTAGTAATTGGTCCAGTATATGTAACAGTGGTGGCTGTGGGTGTAACAATGGTATTGATGTCCTCATCATCATGGCTATACCGCGTGCAACATGGCTCTAGACGACGCTTATTTGGAGGATGGGGCGGTGATTTTGGTGGAAGGTGTCGCGCCGGTGGTCAGGGCGTGTGGGATGGAGAATGAGGAGGAGGATCGGGGTGGGGTGTGGATTACTTGACTAGATCAACGAGGTTGAGCAGTGCTGACCTACAAGGGCACCTGGCTATTGCATTTCGTGATAAGTGTCGAATCCCACAGGGAGTGAATAGGAAGACACTACAAACCCCTCAACTATGTTGTCAGCGTAGCGCATTCACACCAAACCGTAGTTTGGAAATATCCTATTCTATCGGTTGTTATGAAGGGAAGAAAAATGCGTTTATACTAAACTATAAGTTAGAATGCGGAAAATAAACCGAGTTAATGAGGTTTTTTTTGTAACTGTAGGATTGAATAGAGAGAAAAGTGATGTCAAGGCTTTAGTCTCACTAGTACTAGAGGGGCATCTTAGTGGCAGCAGAATACTAGTACGAGTATACATGCAGGTGATAACAATATCACAAGAAAGGACGTCTCCCAATATAACGTGCAACACAAGTAAATGCTAGATCATACCAGAAAGACTAATTTTGCATACAAGATCATACCTCAACCTAGAACCGGATCAATCACTTAACCTAGATGCATAGACACAAAAATAGGAATGATTCATGGATGTCATCAACATGTTCGATCTTACAAATTACATGTGAGAATGGAGACGAAGATGGAGATGGACATGGACACACCGGCACGCACGGCCTAGCTAGGACCGACGCCCGGTGATGATGGCGGTGATGGAGATGGTGCCTCTGCCTCCTTGCTTGGCGTGGTGTTAGAGGGAGAGGTCTCCCCCAAGGGGGAGAGCCTCCTGACATCTGCTAGGAGTTGTGGTGGATGATGATGGCTGAAGATGGCAGCTAGGGTTGCAGGAGTTTATATAGGATGCCCTCTCGGGTCTCCTCCATTGATGTGGATCCTCCTCCTCCATCCAAGGGCTCAAGATGAGCCTTATCATCTCCCAATCCCTTCATTAAGAGCCAAGGATACCATGGAAACAATTGGGGATGAAATTGGTGAAGAATGCCACGAGGAACGACAACTTTCGCAGCTGTCCGCATGTCAAACGAGCACCGAAACGACACTGCGCGGTCATTCGAAAGGTTGTCTTGTGGTGTGGACTCCTCCGGTGAAACGACCACCATTTCTTCATACGAACTCGAAATTTGACGCTCTTGGGCTCATCGGATTCGTATGAATGAGAATCCATTTTTGGTCTTAGATCTTTATTTGGAGCACTTTGGAAAATGAGTTTTTCCGACCTTTGAAATGGCTAAGTCTGACCCCTAGCTGACTCCGTATTGAACCCATCCTTGGTCCTTTCATTGTGCTTGGTCCTAGGTTACTCCAAAAACACCTATAGCCACAAGAAAACAAGGAAAACTAACAAAAACCAAATAAAACACTCAATGTGCAATGCTCACAATGAAAAGTGTAAATACTAGTGAACATGCAGAATGGAAAACTATTTGGTTCAGTGGGTCATGATATATAAAGAGAACATGCAACAAATGACATCTAAAAATGCATAAAATATAGAGCCATCAACCTCCCCACGCTTAAACGTTTCTCGTCCTAGAGTAAGAAGGTTGATTACCAAAAGCTCAATGCTACTAACTCTAAAGCATACATTGAACCAAACCCCGCAAGTGATATCCATGGTCATCTTGCAAGCATGCAAAAATTAACTAGCAAGGGATTAATGCGAGCTACCTCTTAGTTCCATTGCCATTGAGATCAAGAAAGAGGAATTTTTTTGTGGAGCCCAAATTCCCATTGCCAAGGGTTTGGAGAGAAGGTCAATATTATGTTAGGAACAAAGAAGTAACTATCAAAGAAAAAAGAAATCAAGTATCAGTGTTCGCTTCAAAAACACCAACCCGAGGCATACCAGGTACAATAGCAGGATCGTCTGTCTGTGTTATTCAACCGCTCAACTACCTATGTGACATTGAGCGCAAGCCTATGCTTCACACTTAAGGGAATGACAGAAAATAGTTGGGGTTTCGATAAGTCAAAAACATAGAAAGTCTTGCATCAATGCAGCTGACCATTAGGCAATGGAGAAGGCCTTATGATTGATGTCAACAAAAGGAGTAGTGATCACCATGCAACTAGGATGCACAAACAACTATGAATATGTGAAAGCTCTCCTATGGACTAAGTGGGGGTGCATCCAACTTGCTTGCTCCTAATGACCTCGAGCTTTTGAGGATGCTCGTCATCGGAATATGCAAGCCAAGTTCTATAACGTAGGTTCCCCACTTGTATGAAACTGATGAAGCTCATGAAACTTTCCACTTTACAATGCATGAAGTGGCGCTACTTTGAAGCACAAGTGTGGTAAAAGGATAGTAGGCATGCCCCTTCTCTCTTTTTCTCTCCTTTTTTCTTATTTCTTTCTTTTAGAACAGTCTCATGGACCCCATCCCCAATTTTCGAGGACTCATAGTCTCCACAATTCTTTTCTTCCTTTTTTAAGAACAATTTCGTGGACCTCATGCTCACTTTTTTAGGACTCATAAGTCTCCACTATTCTTTTCCTCACTGGGGAATGCTCTAAATAATGATGATCATCACACGTTTATAATGACTCACTTCGACTGAATGTTACCATAACTCAAAAATAGGAAACATGAGAGAAACTCCACATGATGAATACCTCTGGCAGTGTATCTGTATGTGCAATGATCCGGTGTAGCATACAACAACAACAAAGCCTTTAGTCCTAGACAAGTTGGGATAGGCTAGCACTAGCAGAAAATAGGGCTTTGGTCTAGGCAGGGCCAGCCCATTAATCCCGGTTCACCCATGAACCGTGACCCATGGCCAGGGGCCGGCCGGGCCTCATAGGGCATTGGTCCCGGTTCATCTGGACCCTTTGGTCCTGGCTCCAGACACGAACCGGGACCAATGGGCCTCTCTCCTGGCCCACAACCATTGGTCCCGGTTCGTGGCAGGAACCGGGACCAAAGGGGTCCTTTAGTCCCGGTTCCAGCCACGAACTGGGACCAATGAGATGCCTATATATACCCCCTCACCCGTGAGCAGAGCAGTTGTAACATTCAAAAATTCTAAATTTTGGAATGTATATTAAATAAACAACTTTGATTGTTTATTTGATTGTTGAGTGATTGATTAAGTAATTGAGTGAAATTTGAAACTTTTTGAAAGTCGAATGAGAGGGAATGAAATGACTTTCCCAGACTTTCACTTTGCATTTTGATCTCAATGAATTCAAATTCATTTCATTAGAAAACCCTAGAGTGAAGATGATATGATTTCTTCCATTAAAAGAAATAAAAACGGGTTTGAAAAGATTTGAATTCCACTCGGGAATATTTCAAATTCAGAAACTTTATGCAACTCAATGATCCTCATGAGGGAAGATAAAATGAATTCTTCAAAGATGAGTTGGAAGTTTAAAGGAATCAAAATCAAAGTCCCTTTGAAGGTATTTTAAAACCCACTTTCAATTTGGAGTAATTTTGAGATTTATTCAAATTATTTTTCTCCAAAATAAAATATATGGAAAATATGGTAAAATGATTCCCTAGAGTAGAAAAGTGGAGAAAAATGAGATTGAAATCATTTCGGTATTTTAAAATATTTTTATTTTATTTTTAAATGAACTAGTAGCATTGTTTGCCTTATTCGAATTTTTGTATATTTTACTTGCCTCTGAAAATATGTTCATGTTTTAGGATTTATTTTTCTGAACATTTTGATATATAATATGTATAATATATTTGTTTTCCTTTATCTTAATTCTTTTCTCTCTCTCTCTCTCTCTTATTTTCAAAATCAAAAGGTTTAAATTAGGAAACCGCGGCGACCCATCTTCTCTCTCTTTCCTCGTCGACTTGGCCCAGCAGCACTAGCGGCCCAGCAGCGCCGGCGCCGCGCCCGAATCGTCCCACCTCGTCCACCCGTCCTCTCGCCCGGCTCCCTGTGCCACTGACCGGTGGGCCTCGAGCTTTCTTCTTCCCCTCGCCCACGCTTTGCCGCGCTATAGCAAACTCGCCCGCCACTGTATCTAGATTTCTTCAGGATTCTCTCCCTCTGATTTGCCCCTCGCGCAAGCTCGACCCCCTATAAATAATGCCCTACTCCCCCTCCCCCAATTTTCTGAAAAAATCTCAATCTCTCATGGCCTAGAGCCTCACCTCGATCTCGCCGGAGTTGCGCCTCTAGGAGCTCCCTTCGCCGACCAAGTATGCCACCACTGGAGGTTTCCTGAACCCCTGCTTTCCTCTGTCTGCTCCTACTCGACGCGCTACATCTCCCTAACCTTTTGAATCTCACAAACTCGCACCAGACCGAGCTCCTCAACCTCCCCCGAATCTCTCCGGCGCTGCCCCCGTGCTCCAGCCGCTCATCACCATCGCAGGAGGACTCCACGGATGCTCACGAGCACACCGCATGGCTCGCCTTCATGCGAGGCATCCCGTTCGACCCTCCCCCGAGTCCAGCGACCACCAGGACGAGCGCCACGACCACGCCCGAACGACGTCGTCCACGTCTTCTGCAAGTCCGCCAGCAATTCCGGTGAGCATCGATCACCACCGTCCGATCTTCGTTTGACGACTTAGATTAGATCTCTAAACGGTTAGATTTTTATTTTGTTAGATCGGTTTAGTTTTCGGTTTAGTTCGGACCGGCCAACCGGTTTCTTTTATTTGTACACCCGGTAGCGATTTAGTTATATTACGGCCGAGCACCGTTAATTATAGAACGCACACCCCCTAGGCCTAGTAGCAGCCTGATACGTCTCCAACGTATCTATAATTTATGAAGTATTCATGCCAATATATTATCATTCTTGGATGTTTTACAATCATTTTATAGCAACTTTATATCATTTTTTGGGACTAACCTATTGACCCAGTGCCCAGTGCCAGTTGCTGTTTTTTTCTTGTTTTTTACATCACAGAAAATCAATATCAAACGGGGTCCAAACACCACGAAACTTTTTGGAGATTGTTTTGGACTAGAAGGAACCCAATGGGCCAGAGCTGCACCTGGGGGTGCCCCGAGGGGGGCACAACTGACCAGGGCACGCCAAGGCCCCCTGGCGCGCCGAGGTGGGTTGTGCCCACCTCGGTGGCCTCCTGTACTCCTTCTTTGCACTATAAATTCCCAAATATTTCAAAATTCTTCGGGGTTAACCTAGATCAGAAGTTCCGCCGCCGTAGGGCTCAGTATCCACCGAAACCATTCTAGACCCGTTTCGGCACCCTGCCGGAGGGGGGGGGGAATCATCTCCGGTGGCCATCTTCATCATCCCGACGGCCACCATGATGAGGAGGGAGTAGTCCACCCTCGGGGTGAGGGTTTGTACTAGTAGCTATGTGTTTTATCTTTCTCTCTGATGATCTATATCATGGGCTTTGTTAGCATAGATGGATCATATGATGTTTTCCCCCTCTCTATCATGTTGTGATGAATTGAGTTTTTCCCTTTGAGATTTCGTGGTTATTAGATTGAATACTTTTATCAATTTGAGAACACTTGATATATGTCTTGCAATTGAATACTCGTGGTGACAATGGGGTATCGTATCGATTCACTTGATATATGTTTTGGAACTCAACTTGCGGATTCCCGCGGTGACATTGGGGTAATCTATGCATAGGGGTTGATGCACGTTCTTGTCCTTGTTTCTCCAGTAGAAATCTTGGGGCACTCTTGTAGTTCTTTGTGTGGATTGAGTATTATGAATATGAATATGCTTTGGTGTTATTCTAGTATGAACTCTAGGATAGATCGTACGGAAAAAATAGCTTTGCGTTATTTTAGTACAAACTCTTGAATAGATCGAACAGAAAGAATAGCTTTGAGGTGGTTTAGTACCCTACAAACAATTCCTATCTTTTGTTCTCCGCTAACAGGAACTCGGGAGCGATTCTTCGTTACACTTTGAGGGATAATCATATGATCCAACTATGTTAGCATTGTTGAGAGGTTGCACTAAAGAAAGTACGGACCCTAGGCCTTGTTTTGAAGCATTGCAACACCGTTTTTGTGCCCGTTTACTATTAGTTACCTTGCTGTTTTTATAATTTCAGATTACAAAAACCAATATCTACAATCCATATTACACTTTTATCACCATCTCTTCGCCGAACTAGTGCACCTATAAAATTTGCCATTGTATTGGGTGTGTTGGGGACATAAGAAATTTCTTGTATTTGGTTGCAGGGTCGTTTGAGAGAGACCATATTCATCCTACACCTCTCACGGATTGATAAACCTTAGGTCATCCACTTGAGTGAAAAGTGCTACTGTCCTACAAAACTCTGCGCTTGGAGGCCCAACACGTGTCTACAAGAATAAAGTTGTGTAGTAGACATCAAGCTCTTTTCTGGCGCCGTTGCCGGGGAGGTAAGTGCTTGAAGGTATATCTTTAGATCTTGCAATTGAATCTTTTAGTTTCTTGTTTTATCACTAGTTTGGTTTATAAAAGAAAACTACAAAAAATGGAATTGAGGTTGCATCATATTATTGATCATCTTTATAATATCTTTCTTGAAAATGATGGATCGGAAAATTGTGCTCAAATGTTAGAAGAAGAAGTCAATAAAATGTTTGGCACAAAATCTTTGAATGATGAGCATGATTGCAATGTTGTTGGTATGAACTCTTTTAATATCCATGATGCTAATGATATGCAAATCCATAAGCTTGGGGATGCTATGTTTGATGAAGATGATATTTTTAGTCCCCCAAGTTTTGATGAGAAAATTTATTATGATGAAAGCATGACTCCTATCTATGATGATTATGGTGATGACATTTATGCTATATTTAATAATGATAACCATGAAACTTGTCATCATGATTTTAATTTTCAATCCGATGATAGTTATTTTGTTGAGTTTGCTCCCAGTACTATACATGAGAATAATTTTGCTTATGTGGAGAGTAATAAAATTTCTATGCTTATGCATCATGAAAAGAATGCTTTATGTGATAGCTATATTGTTGAATTCATTCATGATGCTACTGAAAATTATTATGAGAGAGGAACATATGCTTGTAGGTATTGCAATAATATCAAGTTTCCTCTCTATGTGTTGAAAATCTTGAAGTTTTTCTTGTTTTGCCTTCCTATGCTAGTTGATTCTTGTTCCCATAAATTATTTTCTCACAAAATCCCTATTCATAGTAAGTGGGTTAGACTTAAATTTGCTTGTCATGTGCTTCATGATGCTCTGCTCTCTTCATGTTTCAATTCTTATCTTTTATGCGAGCATCATTGGAATCATCATGCCTAGCTTAAAAGGCATAAAAGAAAAGCGCTTGTTGGGAGACAACCCAACACTTTTACTTACTGTTTTTGTGTGTTAACATGATTATGCTACTATAGTAATCATGTTTTATTGCTTTAGTTTCAATAAAGTGCCAAGTAAAGCCTCTAGGATCTTGTTGGGTGATAGTTACTTTGATCTTGCTGAAAAACAGAAACTTATGCGCTCATGAAAATAATTCTTATTTTTAACAGAAGAGTGCTATTGAGTTGATTCTTTTTGCAGAAAATTAATATACAAATTTCTAAAGTGGTCCTAAAGTTTCAGTATTTTGGGAGTAGCATAAGTACGGTTTGATGGCAGATTACTACAGACTGTTCTGTTTTTGACAGATTCTGTTTTCAATACATAGTTTGCTTGTTTCCTAGTTTCTATGGCTTATATTGCTCAATATAAATTGTAGATATGATATGATATAGTAGGAATTGTGTGAGAACAATTATGAATCTTGTCTTTGGCACTACGAAAAGTGGAATGGTTTGCTCTTTATCATACTAACCTATCTCACAAAGTTCAATTAAGTTTTGTGTGATTGAAGTTTCAAGTTTTGGGTGAGATATCGATATGAGGAGAATAAGGAGTGACAAGAACCTAAGCTTGTGGATGCCCAAGGAACCCCCAAGGAAATATTCAAGGAATATCCAAGCAACTAAGCTTGGGGATGCCCCAGAAGGCATCCCCTCTTTCGTCTCCAACATTATCGGTAACCTCACTTGGAGCTATGTTTTCATTCATCAGATGATATGTGTTTTGCTTGGAGCGTCAATTTATTTTGTTAGGACATGCTTTCTGTTATTTATAATAATGTTTTGCATCTTTTATTTCAATAAAAGTGGCAATGATAGCCTTTGCCATGCTTATTTTGCAAGTATACATGTTGCTGTTTGAAAACAGAAAGTTTACCGCCCTTGCAAAATTTCCCTAGAAAAGTCAGAATGTGATAAAATGTTAAAACTTTTTGCAAAATGAGCTATGATAAATTTTATACAGTGGGGTAAATTTTCATAATTTTTGGAGTTAAAGAAGTATTTATACTCTTGCATTCTTTACAGACTGTATTGTTTTGGCAGATTGCTATTATATTTGCATTGTTTGCATATGTTTGCTTGTTTAATGATTCTATTTGAGGATAGGAGTATTAAATATGCAAAGGCATTTAGTATGCAATGTTGAATAATAATTTTAGTGATTTTCTACAGTAGAGAATGATAAGGTTTTTGCATTTGTTTATACTAACTTATCTCACGAGTTCTTGTTGAGTTTTGTGTGGATGAAGCTTTTGAGATTTAGGAAAACCGTGATATGAGAAGAATTAAGGAGACACAAAATCTCAAGATTGGGGGTGCCCAAGGCACCCAAAAAATATTTCAAGAACTCTCAAGCATCTAAGCTTGGGGATGCCCCGGTAGGCATCCCACCTTTCTTCTTCAACAATTATCGGTTAGTATCGGTTGAGTCTAAGTTTCTGCTTCTTCACATGATGTGTGCTATTCTTAGAATGTCATTTTATTTTGTTTTGCTTGATTATTTAATAAAATATTTACATCTTATTTTTTCTAAATAAAATAGAGACCTCAAATAATTGCGAGGGAGGCCAAGTAAACGGCATTCACATCCCGTAAATGAAACTCTTTTCTATGACATTTACTCTTGTGCTTCACTTATACCCTGTGAGTAAATTGTTGAATAAATTGAATGTCATGAAGTTGAAATCATATCATGCCTAGTGGTAGCTTCACATTGAATAAATTTAGTTTTGTTTCTGTTATAAAATAGTAGACAATTTTATTATTATTTTAAAAAAAATTTATTTTCTTTAGTTTTGTATGAAAACTTGTATAGGTCCTAGTTAGAGTTTTATAGTAGCTTTTTATTTGCTTCTTTTTGTAAATAAATTTTAAGAAAAATACTTTATGTTAACTTAGTTGTTTTATATTTTTTTGTTAATTTATTAGTTTAGTATTTTTTCTTTGTTCTTAAGTTTTTGCTTAGACAAAATTATATTAGTTGTTTGTAGTAAAGTCTTAGAATTTCCATAGTAGTTTTTCTTTGTAGTTTTATTTGAGGGTTCTTTTGAATCTGTTTGAGTTTTATTATTGAGTTTCGTTGTTGTTTTGATTGTTATTTTGAGTTCTAGAATGATTGCTTATGTGAATGTCATGTTTATTATTATAGATTTCATCAGAGAGTTGCATATAGTCTTATCAAGTTTCTGAGAGTGTTATTATCTTCATCAACTTACCAGGAAAGTTCACTTTGACCGTGTTTTTCATACTATGTTCTATTTGCATGTAGTAGCACCCTTTCAACAATCCCTCCAGTAGTGTTATTGAATCTTGTAGTTGAGTAGAATGCATGAGGTAGGAACCCATCTCCCTGTTACCAAGCCGGAGACGTTATATAGTTTTAATGCTACATTGTAGTAGACGGGGTTGGTATGAGTGTTAGGAAGTGGTGTAAAGAAGGAGGACTCTACGTCAATGACGATAACTTCATGAAGGCATAGGCAAGGACTGCATCGTCAGGACCTCAAGACTTCAAGACCTCAAGATTTCGAGACTTGAGACAAGAATTCAATACACACTACTGGGTGAAGGACGGATTTGATGGGTACCCTGGAGAAACCAATGGATGGCCGGGATGCATGGAGGAGTGCCATCACATCTTGCGGAAAGCTTCACCCAGACTCAAGGAGACGAAAGAATACTTCATGCCCGGAAGCTTACCTGTGCAACCGCAAGTCAGTATGGACTCTGGCTTGGTTGACCTTAGTGGTGACTCTGGCTGGGATGGTGCTAGCACATGTAGAACCACGATAGGATTGGATGAGCACCGGACAGTGGTCAGGGGAACTCTTCGAAAGACCATGTTTCGGCCGTCTTGTTCTCAAACGCCCTGAAGTGCGAGAACGTAAAAAGAGGGATCGAATCTTGCGGGTCAAGTGTACAAAACTCTACAGAGGGTTAAAACCTAATCGATTAACCGTGTCCCCGATTACAGACAATTTGAGCCTCTGGACTTGGATCTATCTCAGAACTCTCAACAACAGACTGATAACATAATTGTGGGCAACTTATGATAATTTGGGCTGTGAGACATCGGTTGGCGGAACCATGTCATGATAGAGAACTCCGTAGTTTAGACTCCGGTTATTTCCTTTGATGTAGGGAAAATAAAACTAGCTTTTACGCAAACAAAACTCAAGCCGAGAGCCACAAAGCCATATTGCATATAGTATAGTTTTATCATCTATTTTTCTTACAGTGATCTTGCCAGTACATCCAATGTACTGACCTACACGGCTGCAACATATCATGTTCTAGGATTATTTCTACGACGAGTGAGTTTCGTTGTTGGGTTACGGTCTACACTCAACCTGCCGATGACATTGATGGGACTCCACACTGCTACCTCTTGAGCACTTGCGTTGGTTTTCCCTTGAAGAGGAAAGGGTGATGCAGCAAAGTAGCGTAAGTATTTCCCTCAGTTTTTGAGGACCAAGGTATCAATCCAGTAGGAGGGTACAGACCAGTCCCTCGCACCTACACAAAACAAATAAATCCTCGCAACCAACGCGATAAGGGGTTGTCAATCCCTACACGGTCACTTACGAGAGTGAGATATGATAGATATGATAAGATAATATTTTTGGTATTTTATTATAAATATGAAAAGTAAAATAAAAGCAATGAAAATAACTAAGTATTGGAAGATTTAATATGATGAAGATAGACCCAGGGGCCATAGGTTTCACTAATGGCTTCTCTCGAGAGCATAAGTATTTTACGGTGGGTGAACAAATTACTGTTGAGAAATTGACAGAATTGAGCATAGTTATGAGAATATCTAAGTATGATCATGTATATAGGCATCACGTCCGAGACAAGTAGACCGACTCCTGCCTGCATCTACTACAATTACTCCACACATCGACCGCTATCCAGCATGCATCTAGAGTATTAAGTTCATAATAACAGAGTAACGCCTTAAGCAAGATGACATGATGTAGAGGGATAAACTCATGCAATATGATGAAAACCCCATCTTGTTATCCTCGATGGAAATAATACAATACGTGCCTTGCTGCCCCTACTGTCACTGGGAAAGGACACCGCAAGATTTAACCCAAAGCTAAGCACTTCTCCCATTGCAAGAAAGATCAATCTAGTAGGCCAAACCAAACTGATAATTCGCAGAGACTTGCAAAGATAACCAATCATACAAAAAATAATTCAGAGAAGATTCAAATATTGTTCATAGATAAACTTGATCATAAACCCACAATTCATCTCTCTCAACAAACACACCGCGAAAGAAGATTACATCGAATAGATCTCCACAAGAGAGGGGGAGAACTTTGTATTGAGATCCAAAAAGAGAGAAGAAGCCATCTAGCTAATAACTATGGACCTGAAGGTCTGAGGTAAAATACTCACACTTCATCAGAGAGGCTATGGTGTTGATGTAGAAGCTCTTCGTGATCGATGCCCCCTCCGGCAGAGCTTCGGAACAGGCCCCAAGATGGGATCTCGTGGATACAGAAAGTTACGGCAGTGGAATTAGGGTTTTGGCTCCGTATCTGATCGTTTGGGGGTACGTAGGTATATATAGGAGGAAGAAGTACATCAGTGGAGCAACAGGGGGCCCACGAGGGTGGAGGGCGTGCCCGAGGGAGGGAGGGGGGGTAGGCGCGCCCCCTACCTCGTGGCCTCCCTGTTGGTTTCTTGACGTAGGGTCCAAGTCTCCTGGATCATGTTTGGTGAGAAAATCATGTTCTTGAAGGTTTCATTCCATTTGGACTCCGTTTGATATTCCTTTCTTCGAAACCCTAAAATAGGCAAAAAACGGCAATTCTGGGCTGGGCCTCCGGTTAATAGGTTAGTCCCAAAAATAATATAGAAGTGTATAATAAAGCCCAATAATGTCAAAAACAGTAGATAATATAACATGGAGCAATCAAAAATTATAGATACGTTGGAGACGTATCAAGCATCCCCAAGCTTAATTCCTGCTCGTCCTTGAGTAGGTAAATGATAAAAACACAATTTTTGATGTGGAATGCTACTTGGCATATTTTCGATGTAATTCTTCTTAATTGTGGTATGAATATTCATATCCGAAATATTCAAGACAAAAGTTCAATATTGACAAAAGTAATAATAATACTTCAAGCATACTAACTAATCAATTATGTCTCCTCAAAATAACATGGCCAAAGAAAGTTATCCCCACAAAATCATATAGTCTAGCTATGCTCTATCTTCTCCACACAAAGTATTTAAATCATGCACAACCCCGATGACAAGCCAAGCAATTGTTTCATACTTTTGACATTCTCAAAACTTTTTCAATCTTCACGCAATACATGAGCGTGAGCCATGGACATAGCACTATAGGTGGAATAGAATGGTGGTTGTGAAGGAGACAAAAAGGAGAAGATAGTCTCACATTGACTAGGCGTATCAACGGGCTATGGAGATGCCCATCAATAGATATCAATGTGAGTGAGTCGGGATTGCCATGCAACGGATGCACTAGAGCCATAAGTGTATGAAAGCTCAAAAAGAGACTAAGTGGGTGTGCATCCAACTTGCTTGCTCACGAAGACCTAGGGCATTTTGAGGAAGCCCATCATTAGAATATGCAAGCCAAGTTCTATAATGAAAAATTCCCACCAGTATATGAAAGTGATAACAAAGGAGACTCTCTATCATGAAGATCATGGTGCTACTTTGAAGTACAAGTGTGGTAAAAGGATAGTAGCATTGTCCCTTCTCTCTTTTTCTCTCATTTTTTATTTGGGCCTTATCTTTTTTATGGCCTCTTTTTTTTCGTCCGGAGTCTCATCCCGACTTGTGGGGGAATCATAGTCTCCATCATCCTTTCCTCACTCGGAAAATGCTCTAATAATGAAGATCATTACACTTTTATTTTCTTACAACTCAAGAATTACAATTCGATACTTAGAACAAAATATGACTCTATGTGAATGCCTCCGGCGGTGTACCGGGATATGCAATGACTCAAGAGTGACATGTATGAAAGAATTATGAACGGTGGCTTTGCCACAAATACAATGTCAACTACATGATCATGCAAAGCAATATGACAATGATGGAGCGTGTCATAGTAAACGGAACGGTGGAAAGTTGCATGGAAATATATCTCGAAATGGCTATGGAAATGCCATGATAGGTAGGTAAGGTGGCTGTTTTGAGGAAGGTATATGGTGGGTGTATGATACCGGCGAAAGGTGCGCGATATTAGAGAGGCTAGCAAAGGTGGAAGGGTGAGAGTGCGTATGATCCATGGACTCAACATTAGTCATAAAGAACTCATATACTTATTGCAAAAATCTACAAGTTATCAAAGCAAAGTATTACGCGCATGCTCCTAGGGGGATAGATTAGTAGGAAAAGACCATCGCTCGTCCCCGACCGCCCCACATAAGGAAGGCAATCAATAAATAAATCATGCTCTGACTTCATCACATAACGGTTCACCATACGTGCATGCTATGGGAATCACAAACTTTAACACAAGTATTTCTCAAATTCAAAACTACTCAACTAGCATGAATCTAATATCACCATCTCCATATCTCAAAACAATTATCAAGTATCAAACTTCTCATAGTATTCAACACACTCATAAGATAATTTTATTATTAATCTTGTATACCTAGCATATAGGATTATTTAAGCAAATTACCATGCTATTTAAGAATCTCAAAATAATCTAAGTGAAACATTAGAGATCAATAGTTTCTATAGAACAAATCCACCATCGTGCTCTAAAAGATATAAGTGAAGCACTAGAGCAAAACTATATAACTCAAAAGATATAAGTGAAGCACATAGAGTATCCTAATAATTTCCGAATCATGTGCATCTCTCTCAAAAGGTGTGTACAGCAAAGATGATTGTGGTAAACTAACAAATAAATACTCAAATTATACAAGATGCTCCAAGCAAAACACATATCATGTGGTGAATAAAAATATAGCTCCAAGTAAAGTTACCGATAGAAGTAGACGAAAGAGGGGATGCCATCCGGGGCTTCCCCAAGCTTTGGATTTTATGTGTCCTTAGATTATATTGGGGGTGCCATGGGCATCCCCAAGCTTAGGCTCTTGCCACTCCTTGTTCCATAATCCATCAGATCTTTACCCAAAACTTGAAAACTTCACAACACAAAACTTAAAGTAGAAAATCTCGTGAGCTCCGTTAGCGAAAGAAAACAAAGGACCACTTCAAGGTACTATAATGAACAAATTCTTTATTTATATTGGTGTTAAACCTACTGTATTCCAACTTCGCTATGGTTTATAAACTATTTTACTAGCCATAGATTCATCAAAATAAGCAAACAACACACGAAAAACAGAATCTGTCAAAAACAGAACAGTCTTTAGTAATCTGTAGCTAGCGCAAGATCTGGAACCCCAAAAATTCTAAAATAAATTGTGGACGTGAGTAATTTATCTATTAATCATTTTCAGAAATAATTAACTAAATAGAACTTTACAAATAAAAATGTCAGCAGTTCTCGTGAGCGCTAAAGTTTCTGTTTTTTACAGCAGGATTAACAAGACTTTCCCCAAGTCTTCCCAACGGTTCTACTTGGCACAAACACTAATTAAACACAAAAAATACAACTAAAAAAGAGGCTAGATAAATTATTTATTACTAAACAGGAGAAAAAATCAAGGAATAAAAAATAAAATTGGGTCGCCTCCCAACAAGTGCTATCGTTTAACGCCCCTAGCTAGGCATAAAAAGCAAGGATAGATCTAGGTATTGCCATCTTTGGTAGGTAATCCATAAGTGGCTCTAATAATAGATTCATAAGGTAATTTAATTTTATTTGTAGGAAAATGTTCCATGCCTTTCCTTAACGGAAATTGGAATCTAATATTTCCTTCCTTCATATCAATAATTGCACCAATCGTTCTAAGGAAAGGTCTACCAAGAATAATAGGACATGAAGGATTGCAATCTATGTCAAGAACGATAAAATCTACGGGCACATAATTCCTATTTGAAACAATAAGAACATCATTAATTCTTCCCATAGGTTTCTTAATACTGGAATCCGCAAGGTGCAAGTTTAGAGAGCAATCATCAAAATCACGGAAACCTAACAAATCACACAAAGTCTTTGGGATCGTGGAAACACTAGCACCCAAATCACACAAAGCATAGCATTCATGATCTTTAATTTTAATTTTAATAGTTGGTTACCACTCATCATAAAGTTTTCTAGGGATAGAAACTTCCAACTCAAGTTTTTCTTCATAAGATTGCATCAAAGCATCAATAATATGTTTGGTAAAAGCTTTATTTTGACTATAAGCATGAGGAGAATTTAGCATGGATTGCAACAAGGAAATACAATCTATCAAAGAGAAATTATCATAATTAAATCCCTTGAAATCCAAAATAGTAGGTTCATTAACATCTAGAGTTTTGATCTCTTCAATCCCACTTTTATCAAATTTAGCATCAAGATCTAAAAACTCTGAATTTTTGGAACGCCTTCTAGGTAAAGGTGGATCATATCCAGTCCCATAATTATTAAGATTCATATTGCAAAACAAAGATTTAATAGGGGACACATCAATAACTTTTCGATCTTCATCTTTATTATCATGGAAACTAGAAGAATACGCTCTTATAAAGGAATCTTTCTTAGCACGTATCCTAGCGGTTCTTTCTTTGCACTCATCAATGGAAATTCTCATGGCTTTGAGAGACCCATTAATATCATGCTTAGGAGGAATAGATCTAAGTTTCAAAGAATCAACATCAAGAGAAATTCTATCAACGTTCCTAGCCAACTCATCAATTTTAAGCAATTTTTCTTCAATCAAAGCATTGAAATTCTTTTGCGAAGTAATAACTTTAATATTAGATTCAAAATCAGAGGACATCTTATTATAATTTCCATAAGAATTGTTGTAGGAATTACCATAATTATTAGAGGAATTGCTAGGATAAGGCCTAGGATTAAAGTTTCCTCTATACGCGTTGTTACCAAAATTGTTCCTACCAACAAAATTCACATCTATAGATTCATTATTATTATCAATAAAATTAGACAAAGGCATATCACTAGGATCAGAAGAAACACCTTTATTAGCAAATAATTTCATAAGTTCATCCATCTTTCCACTCAAAACATTAATTTGTTCTATCGCATGCACTTTCTTATTAGTAGATCTTTCAGTGTGCCATTGAGAATAATTAACCATAATATTATCTAGGAGTTTAGTAGCTTCTCCTAAAGTGATTTCCATAAAAGTGCTTCTTGCGACCGAATCTAAAAGATTTCTAGAAGCAAAATTCAATCTGGCATAAAATTTTTGTATAATCATCCACAAATTTAAACCATGAGTAGGGCAATTACGTATCATTAATTTCATCCTCTCCCAAGCTTGTGCAACATGTTCATGATCAAGTTGCTTAAAATTCATAATATCGTTTCTAAGAGAGATGATCTTAGAGGGAGGAAAATACTTAGAGATAATAGCATCTTTGCACTTATTCCACGAATCAATACTATTTTTAGGCAAAGACGAAAACCAAGCTTTAGCACGATCTCTAAGAGAAAAAGGAAATAGCTTCAATTTAACAATATCATTATCCACATCTTTCTTCTGTTGCATATCACACAAATCAAAGAAGCTATTTAGATGAGTAGCGGCATCTTCACTAGGAAGGCCGGAAAACGGATCTTTCATGACAAGATTGAGCAAGACAGCATTAATTTCACAACATTCAGCATCGGTAAGAGGAGCAATCAGAGTGCTAATAAAATCATTGTTGTTGGTATTGGTAAAGTCACACAATTTAGTGTTATCTTGAGCCATCGTGACAAGCAAGCAATCCAACACACAAGCAAACAAGAAACGGGCAAAAAGAGGCAAACGGGAAAGAGAGGGAGGATAGAAAGAGAGGGGGCGAATAAAACGGCAAGGGTGAAGTGGGGGAGAGGAAAGTGAGAGGCAAATGACAAATAATGTAATGCGGGAGATAAGGTTTTGTGATGGGTACTTGGTATGTTGACTTTTGCGTAGACCTCCCCGGCAACTGCGCCAGAAATCCTTCTTGATACCTCTTGAGCACTTGCGTTGGTTTTCCCTTGAAGAGGAAAGGGTGGTGCAGAAAAGTAGCGTAAGCATTTCCCTCAGTTTTTTAGAACCAAGGTATCAATCCAGTACGAGGTTACGCGCCAGTCCCTCGCACCTACACAAAACAAATAAATCCTCGCAACCAACGCGATAAGGGGTTGTCAATCCCTACACGGTCACTTACGAGAGTGAGATCTGATAGATATGATAAGATAATATTTTTGGTATTTTTATGATAAAGATGCAAAGTAAAATAAAAGCAATGAAAATAACTAAGTATTGGAAGATTTAATATGATGAAGATAGACCCCCGGGCCATAGGTTTCACTAGTGGCTTCTCTCGAGAGCATAAGTATTTTACGGTGGGTGAACAAATTACTGTTGAGCAATTGACAGAATTGAGAATAGTTATGAGAATATCTAAGTATGATCATGTATATAGGCATCATGTCCGAGACAAGTAGACCGACTCCTACCTGCATCTACTACTATTACTCCACACATCGACCGCTATCCAGCATGCATCTAGAGTATTAAGTTCATACGAACAGAGTAGCACCTTAAGCAAGATGACATGATGTAGAGGGATAACCTCATGCAATATGATGAAAACCCCATCTTGTTATCGTCGATGGCAACAATACAATACGTGCCTTGCTGCCCCTACTGTCACTGGGAAAGGACACCGCAAGATTGAACCCAAAGCTAAGCACTTCTCCCATTGTAAGAAAGATCAATCTAGCAGGCCAAACCAAACTGATAATTCGAAGAGACTTGCAAAGATAACCAATCATACATAAAAGAATTCAGAGAAGATTCAAATATTTTTCATAGATAAACTTGATCATAAACCCACAATTCATCGGTCTCAACAAACACACCGCAAAGGAAGATTACATCGAATAGATCTCCACAAGAGAGGTGGAGAACTTTGTATTGAGATCCAAAAAGACAGAAGAAGCCATCTAGCTAATAACTATGGACCCGAAGGTCTGAGGTAAACTACTCACACTTCATCGGAGAGGCTATGGTGTTGATGTAGAAGCCCTCCGTGATCGATGCCCCCTCCGGCGGAGCTCCGGAACAGGCCCCAAGATGGGATCTCATGGGTACAGAAAGTTACGGCGATGGAATTAGGGTTGTGGCTCCGTATCTGATCATTTGGGGGTACGTAGGTATATATAGTAGGAAGAAGTACATCGGTGGAGCAACAGGGGGCCCACGAGGGTGGAGGGCGCGCCTGGGGGGTAGGCGCGCCCCCTACCTTGTGGCCTCCCTGTTGGTTTCTTGACGTAGAGTCCAAGTCTCCTGGATCATGTTTGGTGAGAAAATCACGTTCCCGAAGGTTTCATTCTGTTTGGACTCCATTTGATATTCCTTTCCTTCGAAACCCTAAAATAGGCAAAAAAAACAGCAATTCTGGGCTGGGCCTCCGGTTAATAGGTTAGTCCCAAAAATAATATAAAAGTGTATAATAAAGCAAAATAATGTCCAAAACAGTAGATAATATAGCTTGGAGCAATAAAAAATTATAGATACGTTAGAGACGTATCACACACCCGTTTGATTGTTTCCGCTGAGACTTATGAGGTATATATATATATATATATATATATATATATAAGTTTTACGTTATTTACACATGTGATTGCACTTTGATATATACATTGATGTATTGTGTGTGCCAGCATACTGATCCAGGGATGGCATAGATACATAGAGGCTTGACCGTTTGAGGTTGGGTCGCTACAGATATGGTATCGGAGCACATGTTGACAGTAGGACGTGACCCTAGAAACTGGAAAACCCTTAGGACATGATATATCTAAAACTCTATTTTCAAAAAGATCCTTTACTTCTCATCTTTTCTGTTTTTACCAAATATTCCCTCTTACCTCAAATAGTTAGACTATACCCCTTTCCCTTTTGACCACACAGAGAATCAACTGAAGCCACTCTGAGAAGGACTAAATCTCGGACAAATAATGACCAATTCAAAGTAAATAAGATTTCACCATACATTTCGGAGAAAGAAGCTACAACCATCGAAGTCTCTGAAGACTTGAAGAAATTGGAGACCCTGAAGAACTCCAAATACTTATTTGGCCTTTAGAAGACCAAACCCCTGTTATATACTTACGTTAGATGCGCCGATTTGTGAGCTGTCATTTGTTTGATATTTTTCCGGTAGCCACAAAATAAAACCTGTTTATTCAAAACTATTGTTTGTATTGTGTGTATCTCTCCCTTTTCTTCTCTCCTATCTCATCCCAAAACCCTTGGACCCAATAGATGATGAAGGAAGACAGACTGCTATTCTCTTGTCCGATGACTCAATTGGAGGTAAAGCTATGGATTCAAAACATTGAGGATCAATTTGGGAAAAATTGATTACAATGAAGTATGAGGTTCAATATGCTCTTCAGTACTTTTCCGTGAGTGCTGCAACCTGGTGGAAAATGCATCAAGCCATACGAGGATGCAATGGAGCAAAAACTTGGGAGCAATTCAAGAAGACTCTGTTGAGATCCCGTCTTATTCGGAAGCACTATGATAACCCGAAGAAGAAACCTTGTGCTTGCAAGATTTGCGGAGAAATAGGACATACCAATGAAGAACACAAGGATGGATGCCCTCATTGTGAAGGAAATCACCCAGCTGAAGAATGCCCGACTGGGTAGGTTACGTGTTTCCTGTGTGAAGGAACTATGCACTGCCTTGCTCAGTGTCACCTTTACCCCAAGGCACAAGAAATTACCAAGCAACAGAAAGGAGCCCTCAGAAAAAGTTTAGAAGAACCCGTGATGAAGGAAGTTGTTTAAGACCCTGAAGAAGAAGGCCTAATGTAACGCCCACGATGTGGCTATATCTCCCACGTGTCGAAGCACGACTTGGAGGCATAACCGCATTGTAAGCAATGTCGCAAGTGAGGTAATATTCACACAACCCATGTAATACATAAGGGAAAGAGATACATAGTTGGCTTACACTCGCCACTTCACACAATACATGAATAAAGCATTACATCACCAGATACAATCAAGGTCCGACTACCGAACCCGAAATAAAAGAAGACTACCCCAAATGCTACACAGATCCTCGATCGTCCCAATTAGGCTCCACTACTGATCGACTGAAAATAAACAACACAATGGACAAGATCTTCATCGAGCTCCTCCTTGAGCTCGGTTGCGTCACCTGCTCGGTAACCTCGGCACCTGCAAACTGGTTTTGGAAGTATCTGTGAGTCACGGGGACTCAGCAATCTTGCACCCGCGCGATCAAGACTATTTAAGCTTATAGGTAGGGTAAAAGGTATGAGGTGGAGCTGCAGCGAGCGACTAGCATATCTGGTGGCTAACATATATGCAAATGAGAGCAAGAAGAGAAGGCAAAAGCACGGTCGAGAAACTATGATCAAGAAGTGATCCTAGAACAACCTACATCAAACATAACTCCAACACCGTGTTCACTTCCCGGACCCCGCCGAGAAGAGACCATCACGGCTACACACACGGTTGATGTATTTTAATTAAGATCAACTTTAGGTTTTCTACAACCAGACATTAACAAATTCCCATCTGCCCATAACCGCGGGCACGACTTTCGAAAGTTCAAATCCCTGCAGGGGTGTCCCAACTTAGCCCATCACAAGCTCTCACGGTCAACGAAGGATATTCCTTCTCCCAAGACAATCCGATCAGACTCGGCATCCCGGTTACAAGACATCCTCGACAATGGTCAAACAAGTCCAGCAACACCGCCCGGATGTGCCGACAAATCCCGATAGGAGCTGCACATATCTCGTTCTCAGGGCACACTCAGATGAGACTAGCTACGAGTAAAACCAACCCTCAAGTTTCCCCGAGGTGGCCCCGCAGGCAGCTCAGTCGGACCAACACTCAGAGGAGCACTGGCCCAGGGGGGTTTAAATAAAGATGACCCTTGAGTCTGCAGAACCCAAGGGAAAGAAAAGGCTAGGTGGGAAATGGTAAAACCAAGGTTGGGCATTGCTGGAGGAGTTTTATTCAAGGCGAACTGTCAAGGGGTTCTCATTATAACCCAACCGTGCAAGGAACGCAAAATCCGGGAACATACACCGATATGATGGCAACTAGGGCGGCAAGAGTGGAACAAAACACCAGGCATAAGGCCTAGCCTTCCACCCTTTACCCACTATATAGATGCATTAATTAAATAAGAGATATTGTGATATACCAACAAAATATCCATGTCCCAACAAGGAACAAACTTCATCTTCACCTGCAACTAGCAACTCTATAAGAGGGGCTGAGCAAAGTGGTAACATAGCCAAACAACGGTTTTCTAGGACAATGTGGGTTAGAGGCTTGACATAGCAATACGGGAGGCATGATAAAGCATGTGGTAGGTATCGCAGCATAGGCATAGCAAAAGAGTGAGCAACTAGCAAGCAAAGATAGAAGTGATTTCGAGGGTATGGTCATCTTGCCTGAAATCCCGATAGGAAGAAGAACGAGTCCATGAAGAAGACAAACGGACGTAGTCAAACAAATCCTCACAACTCCGGATCGAAACCGAAGCTAACGCGAGAAGCAACCCGGAAAGAAGCAAACAACATAGTAAACAACCACCACATAAACATAGCATGATGCACAACCAAGTATGATGCATGTCCGGTTTAAATATGCATGGCATGGCAAAGGGCACAAACAAAACTACAAGTTAAGTGACACCACATCAATTATTTAGTTCTCTCTCGTTTAGGTACCCAACAATATTAACTGTTGTTTAAACATGGCAAGAGGTGAGGCATAACAAAACTACACCATCTAAACAATTTAAATGGGACCGGATATGACAAATAATGAATCCGGTAAATCCCCATATGCCTTAGTAATTTAAAGCAACAACAATTTTAAACATTCAAATGTTGTTAACATGATGCGGATTACATGTTCAAGTTTTATGCAGTATTTATGAAAACGTTGACATGATAAGATATGAGGCATTTGTCATCATGGCGGAAAGAAAAGGGGTGCCACGGCAATGACAACGGAAATGGTGCCCCGACAACATTCCGGTTCCGGTAACTCAATTGAGATGCCGATGCAAAAGAGAGGGTGACGGGAGCATGTCATGCAAGGATGGTGGGGTGATCCCGGCAAACGGGTGTCCCACGAGACGACGGTATGGTAACGGGGAACATGCAAGAAAACATGTCGGGCACGGTGCAAACGCAAGCATTTCAAACATCGCAAGCATTCGTTCACGGACGTCGTCTTGGGGTTATACCTTCGAAGCGTGCAAACGAGACGGTTCGGGTTCGATGGGACGTAGTGGTACTTTTGGTCCTCGGCGACAAAAGAGGTACAAACGTTCTCAAGGCACTTGTCGGTCCGGACTTGGTGTAGTTGTACATGGCAAACATAGTGGTACTCAGAGTCTTGTCAAAACCCAAGCGACGGTAGTCGTACACGACGCGTTATGGAAGTAGTTGTACTCGCGAACTTCGGCGGCGGTAGTCGTTTAGGGTTTTGGCGGTTCATCGTGTAGCCGTACATGTTCGACGTGGTACACCGTTCGAAGTCGTGCATGTCCTGTAGATGTTCAGGGTCACCGTGAGGAACTTGTCGAATCCAGGGTCTCAGTCGTCGGTAGTGGTACCCGTTTCGAAGGTGAACTTGACGAACTCGAATCCCTTCAGGGTTGTCGTGGTACTTGGGGTCTTCGGACTCTCCTGTCCCGTTCTTGCGACAGTAGTACTGGAAGTAGAGGCACACGACGTCTTGTTGAAAATCACGGCGGCGGTAGTTGTACACGCGTTGTAGTCAAACTTGATGGAACCAATGTCCTTCAGGGTAGTCGTGGTACTCGTCGTGTTCCGAAACCGAAGTGGTACCTGGCAATATCCGTGACGGTCTTGATGTTTTGGTGCGGTGTAGTGGTACATGTCAACGGTCATCGTGGTACTTGGTGTCTCACACTTGCCGATCCCGTCGACTCGAAGGGGGTACTTGGTACAATCCGCATAGTCATGCACTTGTCGTCGAGGAACTTGACGGATCCGAGCCTTCCGAAGGCGATGGTAGTGGGATTTGTATAAACGTGGTGTAGTTGTACTTGCCGGTGGTGGTGCTTGGCGAAAAACCGAGATGGTCTTGATGTTAACAGCCACAAGCGGGGGTGCACGGAGGATGCGTCTTGCGTTCCTCGCGGAGGTGGTCTTGACCATGGCGTTCCTGCGGTAGCCGGAGAGCTCAAGGCCTACAGCAGCAGCAAGGTGCGGCTCCGGTGGAGGGACATGGCGCGTAGGGGCATCAAGGCGAGGAAGAGGCCATGGCAGGAGGCGCGGCTCAGCTTTTGGAAGGAGGCACGCTGTGAAGGCATGCCTCGCGGTCCACCAAAAGGAGCAGGAGAGGCGCGCGGGGGAACCACAGCGAGGAGAAGGGAGCAGAGGCATGCCGGAGTAGCTGGTGGCGCCTGGTCACCGGCGAGGAGCCGAGTGCGGGGTCAGACGCTGCTGCGGGGTACTCGGGACCTGACGGCGGCATGACGCAGGCGCCGGGGCCGCCGGAGTTGGCCCCTCGGGTGGAGGCGCGGGGAGGACTCTGCTGCGAGGCCGTGGCATTGGCGCAGCGGAGATGCGGCTTCGCAGCAGCTCGCATGGGAGGAGGAAGAAGGAGCGGAGGAGAGGACAGTGCGGGGTCTGCAGGATCCGATGAGGGGCGGCAGCGTCTCGAGCTCCTGGTGGCCGGGAGACAGAGCACAGGCAGGAGGGGAGGGCGACGGGGTCTGGAGGAGGAAGAGCGAGGGGGTCTGCACTCCCTAGCGATGCATGTGTGTGAGTGAGTGACGGCGCGGGGGAAAAACGAGAGGGACAGGGAGATCGAGCAGAGCTGAGCGAGGGGGAAGATGGGATCGAGTGTGGGGTCTCTCCTAGCGGCGCGAGGGGAAAACGAGAGGGAGAAGGGAGTCGGGCTCCCTGGTGTCTAGGGTTAGCAGCGTTAGGTGGGTTGGGGCCGGCCCAGTAGAAAGGAGGGGTCAGCTGGGCTTGCTGGATTGGGCTCTCCCTCTCCTCTCTTTCTTCTTTAAACGAAAAGAAAAATAGAGAGAGAGGAAAAAGAAGGGGGGGTTAGGGAAAAGAGTTTGAGCAGGAGGAAAATTTTCCTAGACTCATAAAAATAAACATGACCACAGAAAAAATAGAAGTGGCAAGATTGCACGAATTAAATTCAAATTCATTTGAATATAGTTCAAATGGTTTTGAATTGGGACTAGGCTCGGTGTGGCCAAAAATGTTCGGGTTTTTGGTGGAGCTCCGGAATATGATGAAAGAATATATGGCAAAGTTGGAGACCAAGAATTAAGATAACAACGACATTGGGATATTCTGCAAGTGTGTTTATGGGTGAATCCAATTTATTGGAATATTTAATATAGCTCCCTAATATCGGGAGGATATGTTATAAAGAGAATCACCACGTGAATTCCCTCGGTTTAAATGGATCGAAGATCCATACGGTTTATTTAGTTGAGTTAAGAAAAGAAATAAAATGATGGCATGATGACATGATGCGATGCACACGATGCAAAGATGAACGCAACAGACGAAACAAAACACACAACGAAACCCGGAAACCCTGGAAGGCATCTGTAGCTCCGGTCTTGGGGCGTTACAACACTCCACCACAGTGAGAGGATCTCGTCCCGAGATCTAGGATGGCACCGGAGGGAAAACGAAAGAGGAAGAGAAAAGGTAAAACTAAGTTGCTTCTTTGACAAACGAGTGAAACCACGAACCTTGAGAGGTTGAACAATTGAAAGAAGGAATGCAGCGAAGAAGAACAAAGTTGAAAGCACTCCGGTAGGGAAGAGTTTCAAGGAAGAACAAATTCGGACAACACTCCGGTTGAAACGGAAGGCAAAAACTTGACAAAATGAAAAGAACTTGAGCAAAAGGGCACAACACTCCGGTTAAATGGGATAAGCAAGGAAAAGAATATGAACTTTGATAAAACGGGATGATGGTTGAAGAAAGCAATATCACAATGCCTCCGGAATGAAAGAATAGAAGTTGGTTCATTGTAATAAAAGAATGGAGTTGAAAAAGCCAACTTCCGCCACAAATGAGCTTGGAAAGCACCCTTCCAAGAAAGAAATAACGAAGTTGTTGGAAAAACCAACAATGAAAAGAGTAAGCTGGTAGTGGGCTTATGAAAAACTTCTCAAAACTATGAGGTGAAATTCTGCCACTAACGGAACAATAGATTGACTTGATATCAAGAAGGAGATGATAAACTTATTCACCGGAAGGATAAAAGAAGCACTTGGGTCATTTATAAACACCATAAATAGCAACAATCCTCGGGGAAAGCTTTAGGTGAAATGTAACCCAAGAAAACTCCAACGAAGAGGTTGATGGATTTAAAATACCTCATTCTTAACAGCATGTGAATCATGAAGCATGAACTCAAATTATCAAGAATGCCATAATACCACCTCCAATGATACGGTAGAAAGAATTGCGCTCCGGATTGCAAGATGAAGTATGCTTGAACTCCTCAGAAAAGAATCTCAATGAAAAAAACTTCTAGAAGGAATTAAATCCTTTATGAACCATCATGTAGAACCTTCCTGAAGAACTCCAGTAAACAAAAGTATGATCAAACGGAAGGGAGAGAAGTTGAAAACACAAGGTGAATCCTTGTAACGATTTAGATGAATCTCCGTGATAATATAATTGAGAGAGTTTGTAACTCCTGGAAAAGAAAAGATACATCATTTCGAACCGAGAATGTGATATGACGACCCACTCCGGAAAGCAGGAATTGAATTTACTCGATGAAACAAGAATAAGAATTACATTATGCTTATCCTTCACCAATTAAATTGATGAAAACCGATGGATTTGGCACACTACTTATTCTCGTAGAAAGGATTAAGAGAGATATAAATCAAACCTGAGAAGGTCTTCAACGAACCACCGGTAGGATTTGAAAACAACGAATGAATTGATACGGTAACGAAGGAAAATAACTCTTGAACGAACCACCGTAAGAATTGAAAACGAACGAAGTAAAGGGGTGAATCACCGGTAAGAATTGGCAAATGAACGAAGATACATTAGAGAGTTTAGATACAAGAGAGCGAAGAGATCATGAACTGATTAGAGAATATACTTGAATGATGCACCGGTTAGATTTGGAGAATGTGAGCTGCCAGCTGAAATGAATAATATTTGAAAAGATGGCCTTCGGAGGAAAGAAATGGAAAACAACTCATGAAATGCTCTGGATGGGTGAAAATAATTCTCACGATCAAAAACAATTATGAGAGGATGTCATAAGGCTAGCACCATGAATCTTGAAGAGAAAGGAACAAGATTTAGAGAAAACTTCTTCGGTCTTCAAATGATGAGAATGACAATGAGAAACACCACCATGAATTGTTGATGCACTCCGGAATGAAAAATAGAAAAGGTTGAGCCAATGATGAAAGAATTTGAAAGATCTTGGAGAAAGACATTTGACCGATGACAATTCATTCTTACGTCAAACTTTAGAAGATTTGAGAATAACCCCGGGAGAATAAGAAGAGTTAGGTAAGATCCTGGGAAAAGACCTGTGGGTTAGGGCCCAATCAAAAGATACACCGTTGAACAATTTGAAAGAGAGATTGCACCGGTTGAAATAAATGGCTTGAATGAGGTAACATCCTCGCAAAAGCTTGAACGAAATGAGAATGGAAACTTGAGTCTTCGAGATATCTTGAGCACTCCGGAACAATAGAATAGCAAGATTGGATGATTAAGAGGTGCACCGACATGAGAAAGCATGGAAACGAGGAAAGGATATGATCAACAAAGCTTGACTTGAATCCACCAAAGAAGAAAACGAATGAAGAATGATGAACTTGAGGCCCCGTTAGTATCTTCATGAGAATCACCGGATAAGAACATTGAAAGAAAGTAACGGAGAAAATTCACATGAATAAAATGGATACTTGATTAAGATATATGAGTCCTTGAAGAAAAAGGGTGGGAGGCCGGGAAAAACAAAGACAACTTGGAGACGGATGAAACAAACACCGTTGGCGAAAACTGTGTTGAGCTTGTGGATGTTGAAAAGATCGGATCCACTTAAAGAGAAACACACCGGTTGAAAAGAAATTGAAATGACAAACTCGATTATCGAGAGGGATTAGTATTCACATAGGAACATGAGAACACCGCTTAGGAAAGGTATGGAATCAACACTTGACTTCAAAGCAACTCGAATAGCACAACTCAAAACAAAACAAAGGATTGGCTTGCAGAATAAGCCGGAACAAACATATGATAGAGATTTCGTCCGAAGTTTTCATGGTGGGGCGTACACGGGCTCGATCGTACAACACCATCATGTACAAGGCAGTGCACATGACATACGAAGCATCCCCGAGTCAGCATAGCCAAGTACTCTTTAAGACACAACGAGACCACTTTAAAACCAACCGTGGATAGGCGGACCACTAGACGTCGAACCCCAATTTCATATCATATATCCGTCGGAAAGATATCCTAAGAGCTACTTGAATTCCCACTTATAAACTCCCAAAACTTTCCGGTTATGCAATCAGGTGTTGGGGATACAGGGGAAGCATAATATCTCACCAAAAACTAACAAATCCTACATCCAGCTATATCCATCCTTCAACACATAACCAAGAAACCTTCGGAAATCATTTACCTCAACATGTCAGGAGGCACCAAGAACAATGTTCTCGTCACAAAACCATCGGAACAATTCCAAGATACCCGCGTGATCTTAAAAAAAATCAGTGAAAATTTTGAGGAGAGAAGAGTCAAAACTCTACGTCAGGATGCCTTACCAGAGAGACGAAGGGACTGAGGAGTAAAAAGAATCCTACTCTCCGATATATATAATCCTAAATGACTCAAAACATTTTTCTAGACTCAACAACGCCAGCGATTCGATCAAGCAGGGGGCTCCTAAGGTCGGGGAAGGCTCTCATACCAACTTGTAACGTCCACGATGCGGCTATATCTCCCACGTGTCGAAGCACGACTTGAAGGCATAACCGCATTGTAAGCAATGTCGCAAGTGAGGTAATCTTCACACAACCCATGTAATACATAAGGGAAAGAGATAAATAGTTGGCTTACACTCGCCACTTCACACAATACATGAATAAAGCATTACATCACCAGATACAAGCAAGGTCCGACTACCGAACCCGAAATAAAAGAAGACTACCCGAAATGCTACACAGATCCCCGATCGTCCCAACTGGGCTCCACTACTGATCGACTGAAAAGAAACAACACAATGGACAAGATCTTCATCGAGCTCCTCCTTGAGCTCGGTTGCGTCACCTGCTCGGTAACCTCGGCACTTGCAAACTGGTTTTGGAAGTATCTGTGAGTCACGGGGACTCAGCAATCTCACACCCGCGCGATCAAGAATATTTAAGCTTATAGGTAGGGTAAAATGTATGAGGTGGAGCTGCAGTAAGCGACTAGCATATCTGGTGGCTAACATATACGCAAATGAGAGCGAGAAGAGAAGGAAAAAGCACAGCCGAGAAACTATGATCAAGAAGTGATCCTAGAACAACCTGCGTCAAACATAACTCCAACATCGTGTTCACTTCCCGAACCCCGCCGAGAAGAGACCATCACGGCTACACACACGGTTGATGTATTTTAATTAAGATCAACTTTATGTTTTCTACAACCGGACATTAACAAATTCCCATCTGCCCATAACTGCGGGCACGGCTTTCAAATGTTCAAATCCCTGCAGGGGTGTCCCAACTTAGCCCATCACAAGCTCTCACGGTCAACGAAGGATATTCCTTCTCCCAAGACAATCCGATCAGACTCGACATCTCGGTTACAAGACATCCTCGACAATGGTAAAACAAGTCCAGCAACACCGCCCGAATGTGCCGACAAATCCCGATAGGAGCTGCACATATCTCGTTCTCAGGGCACACTCAGATGAGACTAGCTATGAGTAAAACCAACCCTCAAGTTTCCCCGAGGTGGCCCCGCAGGCAGCTCAGTCGGACCAACACTCAGAGGAGCACTGGCCCAGGGGGGTTTAAATAAAGATGACCCTGGAGTCTGCAGAACCCAAGGGAAAGAAAAGGCTAGGTGGAAAATGGTAAAACCAAGGTTGGGCATTGCTGGAGGAGTTTTATTCAAGGCGAACTATCAAGGGGTTCCCATTATAACCCAACCGTGTAAGGAACACAAAATCCGGGAACATAACACCGATATGACGGAAACTAGGGCGGCAAGAGTGGAACAAAACACCAGGCATAAGGCCTAGCCTTCCACCCTTTACCCAGTATATAGATGCATTAATTAAATAAGAGATATTGTGATATCCCAACAAAATATCCATGTCCAACAAGGAACAAACTTCATCTTCACCTGCAACTAGCAACTCTATAAGAGGGGCTGAGCAAAGCGGTAACATAGCCAAACAACGGTTTGCTAGGACAATGTGGGTTAGAGGCTTGACATAGCAATATGGGAGGCATGATAAAGCATGTGGTAGGTATCGCAGCATAGGCATAGCAAAAGAGCGAGCAACTAGCAAGCAAAGATAGAAGTGATTTCGAGGGTATGGTCATCTTGCCTGAAATCCCGATAGGAAGAAGAACGAGTCCATGAAGAAGACAAACGGACGTAGTCAAACAAATCCTCACAACTCCGGATCGAAACCGAAGCCAACGTGAGAAGCAACCCGAAAAGAAGCAAACAACATAGTAAATGACCACCACATAAACATAGCATGATGCACAACCAAGTATGATGCATGTCCGGTTTAAATATGCATGGCATGGCAAAGGGCACAAACAAAACTACAAGTTAAGTGGAGCTCAATATGCAACGAGGTACCCAACAATATTAAATGTTGTTAAAACATGGCAAGAGGTGAGGCATAACAAAACTACACCATCTAAACAATTTAAATGGGACCGGATATGACAAATAACGAATCCAGTAAATCCCCATATGCCTTAGTAATTTAAAGCAACAACAATTTTAAACATTCAAATGTTGTTAACATGATGCGGACTACATGTTCAAGTTTTATGCAGTATTTATGAAAACGTTGACATGATAAGATATGAGGCATTTGTCATCATGGCGGAAAGAAAAGGGGTTCCACGGCAATGACAACGGAAATGGTGCCACGACAACATTCCGGTTCCGGTAACTCGATTGAGATGCCGGTGCAAAAGAGAGGGTGACGGGAGCATGTCATGCAAGGATGGTGGGGTGATCCCGGCAAACGGGTGTCCCACGAGACGGCGGTATGGTAACGGGGAACATGCAAGAAAACATGTCGGGCACGGTGCAAACGCAAGCATTTCAAACATTGCAAGCATTCGTTCACGGACGTCGTCTTGGGGTTATACCTTCGAAGCATGCAAATGAGACGGTTCGGGTTCGATGGGACGTAGTGGTACTTTTGGTCCTCGGCGACGAAAGAGGTACAAACGTTCTCAAGGCACTTGTCGGTCCGGACTTGGTGTAGTTGTACATGGCAAACATAGTGGTACTCAGAGTCTTGTCAAAACCCAAGCGACGGTAGTCGTACACGACGCGTTGTGGAAGTAGTTGTACTCGCGAACTTCGGCGGCGGTAGTCGTTCAGGGTTTTGGCGGTTCGTCGTGTAGCCGTACATGTTCGACGTGGTACACCGTTCGAAGTCTCGCATGTCCTGTAGATGTTCAGGGTCACCGTGAGGAACTTGTCGAATCCAGGGTCTCAGTCGTCGGTAGTGGTACCCGTTTCGAAGGTGAACTTGACGAACTCGAATCCCTTCAGGGTTGTCGTGGTACTTGGGGTCTTCGGACTCTCCTGTCCCGTTCTTGCGACAGTAGTACTGGAAGTAGAGGCACACGATGTCTTGTTGAAAATCACGGCGGCGGTAGTTGTACATGCGTTGTAGTCAAACTTGATGGAACCAACGTCCTTGAGGGTAGTCGTGGTACTCATCGCGTTCCGAAACCGAAGTGGTACTTGGCAATATCCGTGACGGTCTTGACGTTTTGGTGCAGTGTAGTGGTACATGTCAACGGTCATCGTGGTACTTGGTGTCTCACACTTGCCGATCCCGTCGACTCGAAGGGGGTACTTGGTACAATCCGCATAGTCATGCACTTGTCGTCGAGGAACTTGACGGATCTGAGCCTTCCGAAGGCGACGGTAGTGGGATTTGTATAAACGTGGTGTAGTTGTACTTGCCGGTGGTGGTGCTTGGCGAAAAACCGAGATGGTCTTGACATTAACAGCCACAAGCGGGGGTGCACGGAGGATGCGTCTTGCGTTCCTCGCGGAGGTGGTCTTGACCATGGCGTTCCTGCGGTAGCCGGAGAGCTCATGGCCTACAACAACAGCAAGGTGCGGCTCCGGTGGAGGGACATGGCGCGTAGGGGCATCAAGGCGAGGAAGAGGCCATGGCAGGAGGTGCGGCTCGGCTTTTGGAAGGAGGCACGCCGTGAAGGCATGCCTCGCGGTCCACCAAAAGGAGCAGGAGAGGCGCGTGGGGGAACCACAGCGAGGAGAAGGGAGCAGAGGCATGCCGGAGTAGCTGGTGGCGCCTGGTCACCAGCGAGGAGACGAGCGCGGGGTCGGACGCTGCTGCGGGGTACTCGGGACCTGACGGCGGCATGACGCAGGCGCCGGGGCCGCCGGAGTTGGCCCCTCGGGTGGAGGCGCGGGGAGGACTCTGCTGCGAGGCCGTGGCATTGGCGCAGCGGAGATGCGGCTTCGCAGTAGCTCGCATGGGAGGAGGAAGAAGGAGCAGAGGAGAGGACGGTGCGGGGTCTGCAGGATCCGATGAGGGGCGGCAGCGTCTCGAGCTCCTGGTGGCCGGGAGACAGAGCACAGGCAGGAGGGGAGGGCGACGGGGTCTGGAGGAGGAAGAGCGAGGGGGTCTGCACTCCCTAGCGATGCATGTGTGTGAGTGAGTGACGGCGCGGGGGAAAAACGAGAGGGACAGGGAGATCGAGCAGAGCTGAGCGAGGGGGAAGATGGGATCGAGTGTGGGGTCTCTCCTAGCGGCGCGAGGGGAAAACGAGAGGGAGAAGGGAGTCGGGCTCCCTGGTGTCTAGGGTTAGCAGCGTTAGGTGGGTTGGGGCCGGCCCAGTAGAAAGGAGGGGTCAGCTGGGCTTGCTGGATTGGGCTCTCCCTCTCCTCTCTTTCTTCTTTAAACGAAAAGAAAAATAGAGAGAGAGGAAAAATAAGGGGGGGTTAGGGAAAAGAGTTTGAGCAGGAGGACAATTTTCCTAGACTCATAAAAATAAACATGACCACAGAAAAAATAGAAGTGGCAAGATTGCAGGAATTAAATTCAAATTCATTTGAATATAGTTCAAATGGTTTTGAATTGGGACTAGGTTCGGTGTGGCCAAAAATGTTCGGGTTTTTGGTGGAGCTCCGGAATATGATGAAAGAATATATGGCAAAGTTGGAGACCAAGAATTAAGATAACAACGACATTGGGATATTCTGCAAGTGTGTTTATGGGTGAATCCAATTTATTGGAATATTTAATATAGCTCCCTAATATCGGGAGGATATGTTATAAAGAGAATCATCACGGGAATTCCCTCGGTTTAAATGGATCGAAGATCCATACGGTTTATTGAGTTGAGTTAAGAAAAGAAATGACATGATGCAATGCACACTATGCAAAGATGAATGCAACAGACGAAACAAAACACACAACGAAACCTGGAAACCCTGGAAGGCATTTGTAGCTTCGGTCTTGGGGCATTACACCTAAACAGAGTCTACTCCAATGCTTGCTATTCATGTGGAGAAGAAGGACATTATTCCAAGTATTGCACAATGGAAAGAGAAGAGTATCTCGGAGACTTCCCGATAGCAGAAGTGAAGTTTGACCCTCAGGAAATAGAAGCTCTAATCATTATGGAGAAATCCAGGAAGAGAAAATGAAGGCATCCCTAGAACAACCCAATTTCTACAGAAAAGGACCTGAGACATATCACTTGTTACAGGTGCAAGGATCTAGGTCATTACGCTGATAAATGTCCAGAGAAGAAGCCAAGAACCCAAAGAGCAAACACCATCCCCAAGAATCCCAAAGACTTATCAGAAGTTATTTGTTTTCGTTGCAGGGAAGTAGGACATTATGCTACTAAATGTCCCGACAGGATGAAAGTTGGAGCTGAGTATTTGCAATTTTGATATCGGTAATAAGTGTAGTAGGAAGCAAATTTATTTTTAATGAGGACAATGAGTTGAGTTATGTAATGGAAGCCTCGGAGTTTGTAATGAGTTTGTAATTTTGTTGTTGTTTTGTTGTTGTTGTTGTTGTTGTTGTTGTTGTTGTTGTCGTTGTTGTTTGTTGTTGTTGTTGTTGTCGTTGTTATTGTTGTTGTCATTGTTGTCGTTGTCGTCGTCGTCGTCGTCGTCGTTGTTGTTGTTGTTGTTGTTGTTGTTGTTGTTGTTGTTGTTGTTGTTGTTGTTGTTGTTGTTGTTGTCGTTGTTGTCTGTTGTTGTCGTTGTCGTCGTTGTTGTTGTCGTTGTTGTCGTTGTCGTTGTTGTCGTTGTTGTTGTTGTCGTTGTTGTTGTTGTCGTTGTCGTCGTCGTCGTCGTCGTCGTCGTCGTTGTTGTTGTTGTTGTTGTTGTTGTTGTTGTTGTTGTTGTTGTTGTTGTCGTCGTTGTCGTCGTTGTTGTTGTCGTTGTCGTCGTCGTCGTCGTCGTCGTCGTCGTGGTTGTTGTTGTTGTTGTTGTTGTTGTTGTTGTTGTTGTTGTTGTCGTCGTCGTCGTCGTCGTCGTTGTCGTTGTCGTTGTCATTGTTGTTGTTGTTGTTGCGTTAGGTGCAGCCGGTGGTGGTGGTGGAAGACGTGCGAGCAATTCATTAAACTTGTTATCGAGCTTTGTTTTGAACGTCCAATAATAAGGTGAAGCAACACCTAGAATAGCCTCTGGACGAAATTTATGAAGTGGCATCTTGTATATTTCGTCCAAGGCTTCATGTACTCCTTATGGTGGCTTCAAAGTCCTGAAATCATCACTTGTAACTCCATTCTTGATCCCCTTGCGCATGCCATCATCTCCATGCTTGAACTTGCTCCAAGGTTCATCTTTCTTCTCCAAGCTAGGCCCTTCATTTGTAAGCAAAACAAATGTATCCAATTTAGGCAGCATCATATTCTCATGAAGATTAGAATTTTTACCAAGAAACGAAAGTACCTGATAATTCAATTGGCGTGCGCGAGCTCTAGTAATTGGTCCAATATGTATAGCAGGAGGGGTTGTGGGTGTAACAATGGTATTGATGTCCTCATCAGCTATGCTATGCTCGTAGACGTGGTTTGGTTGAGTGTATCCATGACAGATGTGAGAGTTGTTAATTAATGGTTAACTTAAGGTGGCTACTTTAATACACATCTGGGTGGATTGGTTGAGGCACGCTGGAGCACCGAGTGGTTGTCTGGGCACCTGGAGCAATCTAGCGCTGTCCTGGGATATCCCGGAGTACCCGTGTGATCATCCTATGGTTCGCCACCCAGGATCAAAGGGATCATAAGATTATTCATGCTAGAAACTTCCGTGTGCAGCCACAAGCCATTATGGGCTCTGGCATAGTTGAGTAAGTTGTGTGACCTCTTTCAGTAGTAGGCTAGCAGATGTAGGGGATGTAGGTGGTACTGTCTACCCAGAGTAAAGAGTTAATGCTTCTGAAAGACTGTGTCTCGGTCATCCGTTTCTCAAACATCATGTAGTGCAAGAAATACAATGGAGGAGATCGAGTCATGTGGGGAAAAGTGCGCAAACCTCTGCAGAGTGTACAAACTAATCATGGTTAGTCGTGTCCTCGGTTATGGACATCTTGAGTATCTGGTTCTTTAATTATTGATTTGATCTCATCGCTCTATTAATTAATTTGTTGGGTTGATGATTATTTAATTTGGGATTGAGTTGGAGGAACCTTCTCAATGTTTTCAACCAACTTTGTAGTTAAATAAAATATATTCCTTTGCATTAGGGAAAAATTGGCTTTACGCAAAACAATAACCATAGAGCCTCCACGAGCCATATATGCATATAGTTATAGCTGTTATCATGTTCTTTTGCTCTACAATGTTATTTTGCCAGCATATTCCATGTGCTGACCCGTTCCGGGTTGCAACATATTATGTTGCAGACTTTTCAGACAAAGAGTAAGGTGCGCTAGGTCGTTGTCGTGCACTCAGCTATGCCATTGGAGTTGATGGACTCATTTATCTTCGAAGCTTTCGCTATTATCTTATTTAGATGACCTTAAGCCATATTATTGTATTAAGTTCTCCTTTGATACATTCGAGGTAATAAGTGTGTGATTGCACTATGTTATAAATCCTTCGAGTACTGTGTGTGTCAGCATTACCGATCCAGGCATGACACTTATGCACAGAGATTTGACCATTTGAGGTCGAATCGCTACAATGCTTCAAACACTGTTTTGGCTCTAGTTTGAGTTTTATAAAATATTTTTGATTGATTCTTTTTGCTACTATTTTGTTATTGTTTTGTTTATCCAGTAGAATATGGTGATTTATTTTTAGTTTATTTTAAATTAGGGTTTTAGGCAAAACAGTATTGTTTTAGTTCTAGTTTTGTTTTAAACTTTTCTTTATAGTTTTAACTGTTTTTAAACTATTTTTGTCACATTTGACAAATATAGTTTTGTTTCTGTTATGAAATAGTAGACAATTTTATTCTTATTTAAAAAATATTTTCTTATTTTTGTATGAAAACTTGTATAGGTCGTAGTTAGAGTTTTATAATAGCTTTTTATTTGCTTCTTTTTGCAAATAAATTTTTATAAAAAATACTTTATGTTAACTTAGTTGTTTTATATTTTATTTTCTGTTAATTTAGTATTTTTTCTTTGTTATTATGTTTTTACTTAGGACAAAAATATATTAGTTGTTTGTAGTAAAGTCTTAGAATTTCCATAGTAGTTTTTCTTTGTAGTTTTATTTGAGGGTTCTTTGGAATCTGTTTGAGTTTTATTATTGAGTTTCCTTGTTTTTTTGATTGTTATTATGAGTGCTAGAATGATTGCTTATGTGAATGTCATGTTTATTATTATAAATTTCATCGCAGAGTTGCGTATAGTCTTATCAAGTTTCTAAGAGCGTTAATATCTTCAGCAACTTACCAGGCAAGTTCACTTGGACCATGTTTTTCATACCTATGTTTTATTTGCATGTAGTAGCACCCTTTCAACAATCCCTCCAGTAGTGTTATTGAATCTTGTAGTTGAGTAGAATGCATGAGGTAGGAACCCATCTCCCTGTTACCAAGCCTAGGGCATTATATAGTTTTAATGCTACGCTGTAGTAGACGGGGTTGGTATTAGTGTTCTGGTGTGGTGTAAAAAAGGAGGACTCTACGTCAATGACGGCAACTTCATGATGGCATCGGCAAGGAATGCATGTTCAGGACCTCAAGACTTCAAGACCTCAAGATTTCGAGACTCGAGACAAGAATTCAATACACACTACTAGGTGAAGGATGGATTTGATGGGCACCCTGGAGAAACCAGTGGATGGCCGGGATGCATGGAGGAGCGGCATGACATCTTGTGCAAAGCTTCACCTAGACTCAAAGAGACGGAAGAATACTTCATGCCCGGAAGCTTACCTATGCAACCACAAGTTAGTATGGGCTCTGGCTTGGTTGACCTTAGTGGTGACTCTAGCTGGGACGGTGCTAGCAGATGTAGAACTACGGTAGGATTGGATGAGCACGAGACAGTGGTCAGGGGAACTCTTTGGAAGACCATGTTTCAGTCGTCTTGTTCTCAAACACCCCTGAAATGCGAGAACGTAAAAAAGGGATCGAATCTTGCGGGTAAACAAGTAGGATGTTCGGTAATAGTTTTTGACACACTTAATTATAATGGTTTTTGACACACTTAATTATATATAATGCACGCAGGTGAACAGGCAATGGATGTACAGTAATAGACGCACCTCCGAGTACATTGAGGGCGTGCATAATCTTCTCACAGTGGCTGGTGCAAACAAGTAGAATGGTTTTATGTGTTGTCCATGCTCTATATGTGGGAATACGAGGTCTTACTCTAACTCGAAAACCCTTCACTGCCACCTACTTTATAAGGGTTTCATGCCACACTATAATGTTTGGACCAAGCACTGAGAAAGAGGGGTTACGATGGAAGACATCGAAGAAGAAGAGGATGATGACAACTATGTGCCCCCTGAATACAGTGATGCTGCAACAGGGGAAGCTGAAGATCAAGAGGAACGAGATGATGTTCCCAATGATGATCTTCGTTGGGTCATTTTTGATGCAAAGAGACAGTGCGAAAGTGAAAAGCAGAAGCTGAAGTTCGATCACATGTTAGAGGATCACAAAAAAGGGTTGTACCCCAATTGCGAAGATGGCAACACAAAGCTCGGTACCACACTGGAATTGCTGCAGTGGAAGGCAGAGAATGGTGTACCTGACAAAGGATTTGAGAAGCTACTGAAAATATTGAAGAAGAAGCTTCCAAAGGATCACAAATTGCTCGACAATACGTACACAACAAAGAAGGTTGTATGCCCTCTAGGATTGGATGTGCAGAAGATACATGCATGCCCTAATGACTGCATCCTCTACCGCCGTGCATACGAGGCTTTGAACGCATGCTCGGTATGCGGTGCATTGCGGTATAAGATAAGACAAGATGACCCTGGTGATGTTGACGGTGAGCGCCCCAGGAACAGGGTTCCTGCCAAGATGATGTGGTATGCTCCTATAATGCCATGGTTGAAACGTCTGTTCAGAAACAAAGAGCATGCCAAGTTGATGCGATGGCACAAAGAGGACCGTAAGAAAGATGGGAAGTTGAGAGCACCCGCTGACGGGACGCAGTGGAGAAAAATCGAGAGAAGGTACTAGGAGGACTTTGCAGGTGACGCAAGGAATGTATGGGTTGGTTTAATCGTGGATGTCATTAATCCTTTTGGGGAGCAGAGCAGTGATATGTCTCCAACGTATCTACTTTTCCTAACGCTTTTCCTCTTGTTTTGGACTCTAATTTGCATGATTTGAATGAAACTAACCCCGGACTGACGCTGTTCTCAACAGAACTACCATGGTGTTGTTTTTGTGCAGAAATAAAAGTTCTCGGAATGGAACAAAACTTTTCGAGGATTTTTTATATAATATATAAGAATTTCTGGAGCCAAGGCCTACCGGAGAGGCCCCCCTGGGTGGGCACAACCCACCAGGGCATGCCCCCTCTCCTGGCGCGGCCAGGTGGGTTGTCCCCACCTGGTGGCCCCGCAGACCTGGAAACCAATGCTATAAATTCCTATTTTCGAAGGAAAAATCAGGGAGAAAGAATTATTGCGATCCACGAGATGGAGCCAACGCCAAGCCTGGTTCTTCCTCGGGAGGGCAGATCTGGAGTCTGTTTGGGACTCCGAAGAGGGGGATATTCGTTCTCGTCATCACCAACCCTTCTCCATCGCCAATTCCATGATGCTCCCCACCGAGAGTGAATAATTCCTTCATAGGCTCACTGGTCGGTGAGGAGTTGGATGAGATTCATCATGTAATCGAGTTAGTTTTGTTAGGGCTTGATCCCTAGTATCCACTATGTTCTTAGATTGATGTTACTATGACTTTGCCATACTTAATGCTTGTCACTTTGGGCCCAGGTGCCATGATTTCAGATCTAAACCGTTTATGTTATCACCATTATATCCATGTTCTAGATCCGATCTTGCAAGTTATAGTCACCTACTACGTGTTATGATCTCGTAACCCCGGAGTGACAATAACCAGGACTTCTTCCGGTGATTACCGTAGTTTGAGAAGTTCATGTATTCACTATGTGTTAATGCCTTGTTCCGGTTCTCTATTAAAAGGGGGCCTTAATATCCCTTAGTTTCCAATATGGACCCCGCTGCCACAGGAGGGTAGGACAAAAGATGTCTGATACGTCCATTTTGCATCATGCTTTTATATCGATATTTATTGCATTATGGGTTATTACACATTATGTCACAATACTTATGCCTATTCTCTCTTATTTTACAAGGTTTGCATGAAGAGGGAGAATGCCGGAAACTGGAATTCTGGGCTGGAAAAGGAGCAAATATTAGAGACCTATTCTACACAATTCCAAAAGTCCTGAAACTCCACGGGAGTCATTTTTAGAATATATAAAAATATTGGGCGAAGGAAGCACCAGAGGGGGGCCACCCACCATCCACGAGGGTGGGGGCGCGCCCCTGTCTCGTGGCCCCCCTGGCAGGCCTCTGGTGCCCATCTTTGGCTACATGAAGTCTTTAACCCTGGAAAAAAAATCATAAGCAAGCCTTCGGGACGCAACTTCGCCGCCACGAGGCGGAACCTTGGAGGAACCAATCTAGGGCTCCGGCAGAGCTGTTCTGCCGAGGAAACATCCCTCCGGGAGGGGGAAATCATCACCATTGATCCTCTCATCAGGAGGGGGTCAATCTCCATCAACATATTTACCAACACCATCTAATCTCAAACCCTGGTTTATCTCTTGTATCCAATCTTTGTCCCAAAACCTCAGATTGGTACATGTGGGTTGCTAGTAGTGTTGATTACTCCTTGTAGTTGATGCTAGTTGGTTTACTTCGTGGAAGATCATATGTTCAGATCCTTTATGCATATTAATACCCCTCTGATTATGAACATGAATATGATTTGTGAGTAGTTACGTTTGTTCCCGAGGACATGCGAGAAGTCTTGCTATAAGTAGTCATGTGAATTTGGTATTCGTTTGATATTTTGATGAGATGTATGTTGTCTTTCCTCTAGTGGTGTCACGTGAATATCGACTACATGACACTTCGCCATTGTTTGGGCCTATGGGAAGGCATTGGGAAGTAATAAGTACACGATGGGTTGCTAGAGTGATAGAAGCTTAAACCCTAGTTTATGCGTTGCTTCGTAAGGGGCTGATTTGGATCCATATGTTTCATGCTATGGTTAGGTTTACCTTAATACTTCTTTTATAGTTGTGGATGCTTGCAAGAGGGGTTAATCATAGGTGGGATTCTTGTACAAATAAGGGCAGTACCCAAGCACCAGTCCACCTACATATCAAATTATCAAAGTAACGAACGCGAATCATATGAGTGTGATGAAAAGTAGCTTGACAATAATCCCCATGTGTCATCGGGAGCGCTTTCCTTTATATAAGAGTTTGTCCAGGCTTGTCCTTTGCTAAAAAAGGATTGGGCCATCTTGCTGCACCTTATTTACTTTTATTACTTGTTACCCGTTACCAATTACCTTATCACAAAACTATCTGGTACCGATAATTTCAGTGCTTGCAGAGAATACCTTACTGAAAACTGCTTATCATTTCCTTCCGCTCCTCGTTGGGTTCGACACTCTTACTTATCGAAAGGACTATGATAGATCCCCTATACTTGTGGGTCATCAATGTCATGCAAGTTCTTTTTAATAAAGCATGTATGACTATTTACGGAATACATGCCTACATTATATCGATGAACTGGAGCTAGTGCCGTGTCGCCCTAGGTTATAACTGTCACATGATGAATATCATCCAACAAGTCATCGATCCAATGCCTATGAACTTTTCCATACCGTTTCTACTAAGTTACTACTACTATCATCACTGTTACACTTGCTACAAAACTACTACTATCATTGTTACTATTACTATTGCTGTTGTCACTACTATCAAAACTATCAAACTACTTTGCTACTGATCACTTTGCTGCAGATAATTAATCTCCAGGTGTGGTTGTATTGACAACTCAGCTGCTAATACCTTCAAATATTCTTTGGCTCCCCTTGTGTCGAATCTATAAATTTGGGTTGAATACTCTACCCTCGAAAACTATTGCGATCCCCTATACTTGTGGGTTATCAAGCAACAATCACAGCACCTGGCCCGTGACTCTATGCATGTATAACCTTCCTCCTTGGCTGTGCATGAAGCGGAAGTTCATTATGATGCCAGTTCTCATCCAAGGCCCTAAGCAACCCGGCAATGACATTGATGTGTACCTAAGGCCATTAGTTGAAGAACTTTTACAACTGTGGAATGGAAACAGTGTACGTGTGTGGGATGAGCACAAACAACAGGAATTTTACCTGCATGCGTTGCCGTTTGTAACCATCAATGATTGGCCTACTCTCAGTAACCTTTCAGGATAGACAAACAAGGGATACCACGCATGCACGCACCATTTAGATGACACCGAAAGTATATACCTGGACAAATGCAGGAAGAATGTGTACCTGGGGTATCGTCTGTTTCTTCCGACCAACCATCAATGTCGAAAGAAAAGCAAGCATTTCAATGGCGAGGCAGATCACCGGAAGAAGCCCTCCATCCGTACCAGTATTCACATACTTGCGATGGTCAATGATTTACAAGTAATCTTTGGAAAGGGTCCCTGAGGGAGTCCTGGATTAGGGGGTATCCGGACAGCCGGATTATATCCTTTGGCCGGACTGTCGGACTATGAAGATACACGATTGAAGACTTCGTCCCGTGTCCGGATGGGACTCTCCTTGGCATGGAAGGCAAGCTTGGCAATATGGATATGTAGATCTCCTTCCTTGTAACCGACTCTGTGTAACCCTAGCCCCCTCCGGTGTCTATATAAACCGGAGGGTTTAGTCCGTAGGACCAAGAACAAGAATCATACCATAGGCTAGCTTCTAGGGTTTAGCCTCTTCGATCTCGTGGTAGATCAACTCTTGTAATACTCATATCATCAAGATCAATCAAGCAGTAGTAGGGTTTTACCTCCATCGAGAGGGCCCGAACCTGGGTAAAAACATCATGTCCCCCGTCTCCTGTTACCATCCGCCTAGACGCACAGTTCGGGACCCCCTACCCGAGATCCGCCGGTTTTGACACCGACATTGGTGCTTTCATTGAGAGTTCCTCTGTGTCATCATCGTTAGGCTTGATGGCTCCTTCAATCATCGATAGCGATGCAGTCCAGGGTGAGACTTTTCTCCCCGGACAGATCTTTGTATTCGGTGGCTTCGCACTACGGGCCAACTTGCTTGGCCATCTGGAGCAGATCGAGAGTTACGCCCTCGGCCACCAGGTCAGATTTGGAAGCTTAAACTACACGGCCGACATCCGCGGAGACTTGATCTTCGACGGATTCAAGCCCCTGCTGAGTGCGCCGCACGGTCACGATGAGCATGATTTAGCTGTACCATCGCACAGTGTTGAGGAGACCGCACCGGCAACCGCTCCGACCCTCAATTCAGAGCCAATTGCGCCATTCGTGGACGGGTGGATAGACCCCGCCTCGGAGGCCGCATTCTCAGCAGCGATCGAGCCGAGTATCGACCTTACCCTTCACGAGAGCCGTGACACCAAACTGTCGGATTCTCCCCTAGCCACGGACTATGAACCGCCTGCGCCCGTGCCTATCGAATCCGACCGGGCGCCGATCATGGAGTTCATCTCTGCGGATATCTTTCAGCACTCGCCCTTCGGCGACATAATGAACTCATTAAGGTCTCTCTCCTTGTCAGAAGAGTCCTGGCCGAACTATGTCCGGCAGGATTGGGATGCAGATGACGAAGAAATTCGCCGCCCACCCACCACCCACTTAGTAGCCACTGTCAACAATTTGACCGACATGCTCGACTTCGACTCCGAAGACATCGACGGTATGGACGACGATGCAAGAGACGAACAAGAACCACTGCCCACAGGGCACTGGACATCCACCTCATCAGATGATATATATATGGTGGACACACCCAAAGAAGGCAATGACGACGGGATAGCAGAGGATGACCCCTCCAAGAAGCAACCCAAGCGCCGACGTCAGTGGCGCCGCTCTAAGTCTCGCCAAGGCAAAAGCGGTGATACCGGCACAGGAGATAATAGCACTCCGGATAGTGCCGAAGATGACGACAATCCCCTCCAGCAAGATTTAGAGCAGGAGGATGGAGAAGCCAGCCCTCCCGAGAGAGCGGCAGATGGAGAGGCGGAGGATGATAATTACATGCCTCCCTCCGAAGACGAGGCAAGCCTCGACGATGACGAATTTATCGTGCCTGAGGATCCCGTCGAGCAAGAGCGCTTCAAGCGCCGTCTTATAGCCACGACAAATAGCCTTAAGAAAAAGCAACAGCAGCTTCGAGCTGACCAAGATTTGCTAGCTGACAGATGGACTGAAGTCCTTGCGGCCGAGGAATATGAACTCGAACGCCCCTCCAAGAGTTACCCAAAGTGCAGGTTGCTACCCCGACTAGAGGAGGAAGCATTAAAACCTACATCTCCAGCGTATGACGCGGCTGATCGGCCACCTCGTGGCCGCGACAGAGAGGCATTTCAGCCAAAAGCTCAGCTCGCACCCCGACGCCACTCAAATAAAAATGTCAAGGCACGGGGAAACACGCTAGACCTGCGAGACGTATTGGAGGACAAAGCAAAACACGCAAGATCGATCTACGGATCATGAGGGCGCGCCACTATGCGAGATGATAACCGTCACGCCGGATACAGTAAAAATAAATCCGGCCGGGCCGAACACAGCGGACAAGACTATTTGAGCTGCGTCGCGATATAGCCCAGTACAGAGGCGCTGCACACCCCCTTTGCTTCACATACGAAGTAATGGATCACCAAATCCTAGAGGGTTTCAAACCCGTAAATATCGAATCATACGACGGCACAACAGATCCTGCGGTATGGATCGAGGACTTCCTCCTGCACATCCACACGGCCCGCGGTGACGATCTACACGCCATCAAATACCTCCCACTCAAACTCAAAGGACCAGCTCGGCATTGGCTCAACAGCCTGCTAGCAGAATCCATTGGCTGTTCGGAAGTTCTGGAAGCCACATTCCTCGACAACTTCCAGGGCACTTATGTGCGACCACCAGATGCCAATGACTTGAGCCACATAATTCAGCAGCCAAAGGAATCGGCCAGGCAATTCTGGACACAGTTCCTGACAAAGAAAAATCAAATCGTCGACTATCTGGATGCAGAGGCCCTAGCAGCTTTCAAGCACAACATCCGCGACGAGTGGCTCGCCTGGCACCTTGGCCAGGAAAAGCCGAAATCTATGGCAGCCCTCACGGCACTCATGACCCGCCTTTGCGCGGGAGAGGACAGCTGGCTGGCTCGCAGCAATAACATATCAAAGAACCATGGTACTTCAGATACCAAGGATAGCAATGGCAGGTCACATCGCAACAAACACAAGCGCCACATCAACAGCGACAATACCGAGGATACGTCAGTCAATGCTGGATTCAGAGGCTCTAAACCCGGTCAGTGGAAAAAGCCATTCAAAAGAAGCACTCCGGGCCCGTCCAGTTTGGACCGTATACTCGATCGCTCGTGTCAAATACACGGCACCCCCGACAAGCCATCCAACCACACCAACAGGGAATGTTGGGTGTTCAAGCTGGCCGGCAAGTTAAATGCCAAAAACAAAGATAAGGGGTTACATAGCGATGACAAGGAGGAGCCCCGGCCGCCGAACACCGGAGGATAAAAGAGGTTCCCCCCCCCACAAGTGCGGACGGTGAACATGATATACGCAACCCACATCCCCAAGAAGGAGCGGAAGCATGCGTTAAGGGATGTATATGAGTTGGAGCCAGTCGCCCCAAAGTTCAACCCATGGTCCTCCTGTCCGATCACCTTCGATCGCAGGGACCACCCCACTAGTATCCGTCATGGCAGATTCGCCGCACTGGTCCTAGACCCAATCATCGACGGATTTCACCTCACTCGAGTCCTTATGGACGGCGGCAGCAGCCTGAACCTGCTTTATCAGGACACAGTGCGCAAAATGGGTATAGACCCCTCAAGGATCAAACCCACAAAAACGACCTTCAAAGGCGTCATACCAGGTGTAGAGGTCCATTGCACAGGCTCAATCACACTGGAAGTGGTCTTCGGATCCTCGGATAACTTCCGAAGCGAGGAGTTCAATGCGGTACTGTAACACCCTGAGACCGATGTGCCAGGTGTCCTCCAGTTATTCGCCGTCATTGCCATGTCATTTGCTTGCGTGTTGCATCTTATCGTGCCATCATGTATATTGCATCATCATGTTTTAAAACTTGCATTCGTCCAGGTTCTCCGAGTTCTCTCTGTTGTCCGTTCTAAGCCCAACCACACTTGCACGCGCCCGCGGCATGTCCGAAATAGTATTTTATAAGTGGCCGGAAAATGTTCTCGGAATGGGATGAAAGTTGGCGTGCGGTGTTGTTTTGTTGTTAGTAGACCGCCCGCCAAGTTTCGTCGCGTTCGGAGTCCGTTTGACGCCCCAACGGATAACTATAGCGGCAATATAGCCAGTCTAACGTCGGACGTTTTCGGTCTCCGGAAACTGCTGCCGGGCCCTCTCTCTCTTCTCTCCTCTTAGCCCACCTAGTCCGTCCACCTATCCCCTCTTCGCGTCCGGTGCCGTCCGATGCGATCGCACGGTCCGAAAACCCCTCTCTGCTCAGTTCTCAGACCCCCTCGCGCGTCCGAAAACCTTCCCCGAACCTGAACCGGACTTTCGTCACCGTTGGATCTGAAACATCCCCATACATCTACAAAACATCACCATTTTCTTATTTTAACTCCCTACCTATTTTATTCTCGTCCGTCGGATTTCGATCCGATGATCCAAATCCCTCTCCTTTAATCCTTTTGCTGTATATATCAGACAAACCCTAAAAACTAGGTCGCTTGTCCCCCTCAGCCGCCACCCACTCCAAATCCCCCTCGGGATCCACCCCCTCGGTAGCCGCCGCATCTTCCTCGTATCTGCAGCGATCCAACCAGCAACCCACACCTCTCCCTCTCAGAACGACCCCGCGCTCGATCCCGTTTGGGTCGAGGCCTCTCCTCCTCCCTCGTCTCAGCAGGTGCCCGAGGCCTAACCTGCCCGCGCCGGCCCTCCTTGACCAGCAGCAACCAGGAGATCGAGCTCCTTCTCCCACGCCCGATGGCCTCCGCCCGTGCCGGTGCTTGCTGCCGGTGACAGCAGCAACAACACCTGTCCCCTTGCCTCTCTTTCTCCTGTTTTTCTCTCCTTCCTCCGCGTGCTCCTCTCTAAGACTCCGGTCTCTCTCGCAGGAACACCCGCGCCTCCAAATGATGCTCCAGAGCTCCGCCGGCCCTCAAGCTCGCCTGCTGCGCCGCCAAGTCCAGCTGGCCTGCTCTTCGACGTTTCCCGCTCCTCCAGCACCCGCACCTGCAGATCGCCACCGAACCAGAACCTCGCGGCCTCTCTGTTTCTTCAGACGAACAGGAGCTCCAGGAGTCCATGGCGCCGCCCTTGCCTCGTCTCGCTCCGGGGGATTCGAACGCCAAGTGCCTCTGCCCGTCCTCGCCTCGCCGGAGAGGTTTCTCCTTCGCCAAGTCCAGCGCCGCGCCCTGCTTCCTCTGAATCGAAGACGCACGCAGCCAGCGCCCCTGATCCTCGCGTTAACCGCACCATGTACCCGCTCCTTCCATGTCCCTCCAGACAGAGCCCGATCCAGCCGACTCGGGCTCGTCCCACCGCTGCGCAAGGCCCAGCTCCTCCCGAGCCGGCTCCTCTCCACATCGCCAGGCCCAGCCGATAGCCAGATCCGGCCTAGTGCACCCCAGCCCATCACCTCCGATGGCCCAAGGCCCAGGGTGAGCAGCCCCTGGCTTTTTTTCCTCTGTTCGTTGGGCCAGCCTTTAGATTCGGCCCATATCATGTTTTTTCCAGCGCCTGCGAATTTAGTATTTGTTCCACAGAACGCAGTTTTACAGAAAAGTCCTTCTTATTCATGCATTTAATATCTCCACAACCGTGCATCGGTTTAAAACAAATTATATATGAAAGTTGCTTAGAATTTTGTCTAGTTTAATAATATGCAACTTTCATCTATGTTTAAAATGTTAAAATTGTTGTTTGTTTAAATTTGCTTAAATAACTTGCTAAAATGATTTATTTAATAACTAAATAACCGTAACTCGGAATTAAATAAACTTTATATGTAAATGGGGTAGAAAAATGCCTAGTTTAACATGGTGGCATCACTTTGCATGTTTAAAAACTCCAAAATTGTGTTTAGGGCAGAACAGTACCAAACCTAAAATATGCATATGGGGATTTACCGGAATTGTTGTTCGATGCTTCCGGCCTCATTTAACCTTGACTAGATAGGTAGTTTTACTTTGCTTCACCCTCTTGCCATGTTAATCAACATTTAATATTGTTGGGTACATAAACGAGATCGAACTAAATAACTTGTTGTGGTGTTTCGTCAATATGCAACTCGTTGCATATTGAGCTCCACTTAATTTGTAGGATTGTTTGTGCACTTTGCCATGCCATGCCTCATTAAACCGGACATGCATCATACTTGATTGTGCATCGTGCCTTGGTTATGTGTTGGTTGTTTACTATGTTGTTTGCTTCTTTCCGGTGTTGTTTCTTCAGTTGGTTCCGATAACGTCGCGTTTGTGAGGAACCGTTCAGCTACGTTCGTTTGTCTTCTTCATGGACTCGTTCTTCTTCCTTGCGGGATTTCAGGCAAGATGACCATACCCTAGAAATCACTTCTATCTTTGCTTGCTAGATGCTCGCTCTTTTGCTATGCCTATGCTACGATACCTACCACTTGCTTATCATGCCTCCCATATTGTTAAGCCAAGCCTCTAACCCACCTTGTCCTAGCAAACCGTTGTTTGTCTATGTTACCGCTTTGCTCAGCCCCTCTTATAGCGTTGTTAGTTGCAGGTGAAGATTGAAGTTTGTTCCTTGTTGGAACATGGAGATGTTGTTCCTTGTTGGAACGTGTTTACTTATTGGGATATCACAATAACACTTATTTAATTAATGCATCTATATACTTGGTAAAGGGTGGAAGGCTCGGCCTTATGCCTGGTGTTTTGTTCCACTCTTGCCGCCCTAGTTTCCGTCATATCGGTGTTATGTTCCCGGATTTTGCGTTCCTTACGCGGTTGGGTATAATGGGAACCCCTTGATAGTTCGCCTTGAATAAAACTCCTCCAGCAATGCCCAACCTTGGTTTTACCATTTGCACTAACTACCTACCACCTTCCCTTGGGTTTTACAGATTCAAGGGTCATCTTTATTTTAACCCCCCGGGCCAGTGCTTCTCTAAGTGTTGGTCCGAACCGAGCTGCCTGCGGGGCCACCTCGGGGAAACTTGAGGGCTGGTTTTACTCGTAGCTAGTCTCATCTGAGTGTGACCTAAGAACGAGATATGTGCAGCTCCTATCGGGATTTGTCGGCACATTCGGGCGGTGTTGCTGGACTTGTTTTACCATTGTCGAGGTTGTCTTGTAGAACCAGGATGCCGAGTCTGATCGGAATGTCTCGGGAGAAGGAATATCCTTCGTTGACCGTGAGAGCTTGTGATGGGCTAAGTTGGGACACCCCTGCAGGGTTTTGAACTTTCGAAAGCTGTGCCCGCGGTTATGGGCAGATGGGAATTTGTTAATGTCCGGTTGTAGAAAACCTGAAGTTGACCTTAATTAAAATGAATCAACCGCGTGTGTAACCGTGATGGTCTCTTTCTGGCGGAGTCCGGGAAGTGAACACGGTGTTGGAGTTATGCTTGACGTAGGTTGCTCTAGGATCACTTCTTGATCATAGTTTCTCGATCGTGCTTTGCCTTCTCTTCTCGCTCTCATTTGCGTATGTTTAGCCACCATATATGCTAGTCGCTTGCTGTAGCTCCACCTCATACCTTAACCTTACCCATAAGCTTAAATAGTCTTGATCGCGAGGGTGTGAGAGTGCTGAGTCCCCCGTGACTCATAGATACTTCCAAAACCAGCTTGCAGGTGCTGTTGAACCGTGCAGATGACGCAACCAAGCTCAAGGAGGAGCTCAATGAAGATCTTGTCCTTTGTGTTGTTTCGTTCTAGTTGATCAGTAGTGGAGCCCAGTTGGGGTCGATCGGGGACCTTGTCGCATTTGGGGTTTTTCTTTTATTTTGGTTCCGTAGTCAGACCTCGATTGTATTTGGATGATGTAATGCTTTATTCATGTATTTGTGTGAAGTGGCGATTGTAAGCCAACTATGTCTCTTTTCCCCTATTGTATTACATGGGTTGTTTGCGAAGATTACCTCACTTGCGACATTGCTTTGAATGCGGTTATGCCTCTAAGTCCTGCTTCGACACATGAGAGATATAGCCGCATCGAGGGCGTTACAGGTACCGCATTATGCATACCTCAAGCTCAAGATGCCAGGACCTCGAGGGGTCATCACAGTCAATGGAAACACATAGCGCTCTCTCCGCACGGAGGAGCACACTACGGCCCTCGCAGCAGAAGCACAAAGCAACCTCTTCAGGAAATCCACCAGTTCGGTGATTAAACACCCGGACACCGTCAAGCGCGTCCAGAGTAATCTGCAACAACACCGCCTGGCATGTTTCGAGCTCACATAGCAATGCGGTCCCCACCCCAGTCCCAGCCAAACGGCCAAATCCGTGCCACGCGTACATAATTACGCATTGAAAATACCATGGGCATAGGTGGGGGGGCTCCCGACTATGGCACGCCCCAAAACGCGGCTCAACCGCACTAGGGGCTTCCCGCTTTGTTATTTTTTCTCTCTTTCAGGACTTTACTCTCTGGAAACCCCGTCCGGCAGTATGATTGCCGGACACACGATACAACAACCAAGGAGGCAGAAAGCTACGTCGCACCATGGAACTCCCAGGTGGTCTCTGATAACGAGTGAAATACCTACTTTAAATACCATTCCTCAGCTTGCCCTTGGAGGGGACATGTCAAATAGTCCTACTTTTTGCTTATCGCACTACTTGTATCATTCTGCTTCGACGCACCTTTTTGAATAAACAATGCATAGCACTAGACTATTACTGCATTCTCTATTCTTTTATATATATATATATATATATGTTCATTCATGACATTCAGCACCCGTACACTCTGGTACGGCCAATACGCCAGGGGCTTAAGCGTACCCCATAATATGGTGTGAGAAGTCCGAACACTTTCGACAGTGCGGCACCCTGAACTTATATCATTATATGCATCAGCTCTGAATCATGTCTTGGGTCAATAGTTGGGTTTGCTCGGCTCCCATGTTTTGGTACCTTACGTTCCGCTATATCGGCTAAGGTAGCACTGGGAGAACTACTGCGATTGTGCCCCGGTTCATCTGGGCAAGCACCTCAGTAGAGAAAGCTAAAACTGACTGTCATGATAAGGCGAGAGCTGGTCGCTGTTCAAGAGGTCTCGAGTCCCTAAAGACTTATGCCGCTTAGGGCGAGGAGTCGGCTTTCTCTAGCTTAGGCGTGTATAGCGCCCCGAATCTGGCCTTCCAAATACTAGGGGCTTCGCCAAAATTTAAAATTGTAGACTTCTATGGCTAAGTGAGAGTGATAAAGCATTATAGTCCGATTGCCTTGTTCGTTGTGCTGAGCACCTCCCTCGAAGGACCCAACAATGGGAAAAAGAGTGCTCAGATTTATCCCGAACACCCCAGCACTCGTGGCATGGGGGCAGAAGCCAACGACTGGCCATCTCTCAGATTTGATAAACAGCCGCACAGAAGGTAATATTTTAAATTCAAACAAGGGTTGCATAGCGCACATGAACAAGTTTTCATAATACAGGATCACACGAGCAAGTTCATTCAAAAATTACATCCTTTGCACACTCGTCCGCCACAAGACGGGCACCCTTCAGGACACCCTCATAATACATTTCAGGGTGGCGATGCTCCTTGCCCTGTGGCGGCCCCTCCTTCACCAGTTTCTCGGCGTCCATCTTGGCCCAGTGCAGCTTCGCACGGGCAAAAGCCCGGCGTGCACCTTCGATGCAGACGGACCGCTTTATGACTTGCAGCGGTGGGCAAGCATCCACAAGCTGCCTCACCAGGCCGAAGTAGCTGTTGGGAAGGGAGTCGCCAGGCCACATCCAGACTATAAGGCCCCTCATGGCCTGTTCGGACGCCTTGTGCAGCTCGACCAGTTGCTTCAGCTGGTTGCTCACAGGCATCGGGTGTTCGGTCCCAGTATACTGAGACTAGAACAACTTCTCCGTTGAGCTTCCCTCCTCGGCCTGGTAGTACTTTGCGGCATCCGACACGCTCCGAGGAAAATCTGCGAATGCTCCTGGAGAGCACCGGACTCGGGTAAGTAACAAGTAATTTACTTTCACATGCTTGCTTTGCATAATGAATGCCTTACCCGCCGCTATCTTCCTCATCGCCTCAATTTCCTGGAGGGCCTTTTGGGCTTCAGCCTTGGAATGCTTTGTGCTCCCGAGGGCCACGGCAAGCTCGGACTCTCGCGTCTTCGAGTCAAGCTCCAAAGTCTCGTGCTTCTTCATGAGAGCCTGGAGCTCTTGCTGCACCTTGCCCACCCGTGTCTCTTGTTTCTCCCGCTCGGTGCGCTCCTCAGCTACTTTGTTTTCGGCCTCGGACAGTGCTCGCTTCAGGGTCGCTACTTCGGTCATGGCCCTTGGCACATCCATGATGATCCTATCATTTTGCAGCCACATCTTTTTATATATATATACAAGGTATTACTTACCTTTGTTCTCCTCGAGCTGCCTCTTGGCAAGGCCGAGTTCTTTCTCGGACCGCTCGAGGTTCTGTTTCAGTGCGGCAACCTCCGCAGTCAATGCGGCAGAGGTCAGCAGCGAAGCCTGCATACGCATATAGACATACTTGTATTAGACTCTTGCAGATATTATTTGATCCTCTATTTGGCTTTTCTTTGTGAACACCAAACAAAGCATCAGGGGCTACTGTCTATGCGGTAATATTTTCCTATATTTTAAATACTTACCTCAAAGCCTGTTAGAAGGCTGGCACATGCTTCAGTCAGTCCGCTCTTGGTGGACTGAACCTTCCTGATCACCGCACTCATAATAGTGCGGTGCTCTTCGTCGATGGAAGCACCGCGAAGCGCTCCCAGCAGGTTGTCCGGTGCCTCTGGATAGACAGATGTCACCGGCACAGGCGGCTTGCCCCTCTTGGCAGGGTCCGCCTGCCGGAGTCCAGAACCACTGGAGGTTCCGGTGCGGTGTTCGGCTGAGGGCCTGTTGACATGGATTTTGACCATGATAAATTAGAATGTACAACCCACATAAAATATAAATGCGAAACGGGAAAAATCCGTTTTATAATGAAAATGATCAATTAAATAATAATCGATCATTCAAAGCAAGGGCTGATGATAATAATGGTATTGATGAAACAAATAAATGCTCATCAAGTTTTTGTCCTAAGGAAATTTCATCGATGATAGAATTCTAATGTTAAAATAAAATCAAATAATCATGACCGGTGTCAATGTCGCCAAAATATTATTCCACAGAATAAATGTGAGCATGTCATTCTACGACGTCTAATGAAATATTGGTGCAATCCTTGAATAAAAAATGTGTCACACACCATCGTAGAATTATCAATGAAAGAATATATTCTCATATCTTTGTCTCATGCACGTTAAGAAAATTGACCTTAATAATGCCTAGCCCACTTTGAAAATGTCTACGTACGTGTGCATGTGTAGACACATCCATCGGCCAATCACGCACATAAGTAAATGGGTTAGTGACGTTGCCGGTCAATTAGCGATTAAACAAATAAAAGAAAGGAGCCAGCACACTCCCACACTCCCACGATCCCACGATTACACACCATAAATCATATGAAAGCATATAGAGAAAGAAGAGGAGGCGTGGTGCTTGCTGGAAGGTTGAAGGTAAGATTCATGGCTCTTCCCTAGCCCCTGATTTGGCCATTGTGGTACAGATCAGGGAGCTTTCTTCTTCCTTCTCTCTCAAAACACTAGCCCTTGGTTTGGCCATTGTGGTACAAATCAAGGAGCATGTTTCATCTCTCCAAAATTCTCGTCCTTAGTCTGGCCATCGCGGTACAGACTAAGGTGCATGTTTAATCCATCTCAATCCTTGGTTCGGCCATCACGGTACAAACCAAGGGACATATATACACCCAAATTGTTGCCTTTGGTTCGGCCATCATGGTACAAATCAAGGAGCGTATTATATCTACCCCAAACTTTCGCCTTCGACTCGGCCATCGCGGCACGAGTCAAGGAGCATGCATGTTCCTTTTGTATGTTGCATATGCTTCGTCCGAACGATCTCCTTGGTTCGGCCCCCTTAGCAATACAAGCCAGGATGAACGCCTCGTTCCTTGATTTGGTCCCTATACGCGGATACAAATCAAGAGAGTATCATAGGCACGAAAACTTCATAAAAATGCCTTAATTTGGTCATCATAAAAAATGGATATGACTAAGTTGGAATGAAATTGCGAACATGCTAAACTGAACTCATGATAAACTCTTGTTTGGTTACGCTAAGGGCATTATGTGCCACGCTAGTTGTAATACAAGCAACATCATAAAATATATTCTCTCACTTGGTTACGCTGCACACGAGCATTATCTTAATGCCACATGGTGTTAGTAGTAATACGAGCAGGGCAAGACTTAATTAAAAAATGTGTTCACGATACACACCTAGAAACCAAAATCATGCAAGATGAATTATAAAACATGTTGCATCATAAAAACCAATCTTACTTGGTTACGCTACACGCATGCATTATCTTGATGCTACGTGCTGTTAGCAGTAATACAGGTGAGAAAGAACTAAATAGAATATTCAGGCCACATATTTGGTCCAAAGTCAAATAAAATATGGCATGAAATGCTCCAACGCTATAAGAGCCTAAACTATTAGCATCATGAAAATTGCACGTCATAAACCAATTTTACTTGGTTATGCTACACGTGGATACGATATTCATGTTTCGTGGTGTTAGTAGTAATACAAGTAGATAATTCTAAATAAAACATTCATGCCACATATTTTGGCCAAAGTCATATAAAAGATGTTGCAAACATGCTCCAATGCTATAAGAGCCTAAACTATTAGCATCGTTATAAATGCATATCATAAACTCACTTTACTTGGGTTATGTTACACACGACCGTCAATGATGTGACGCTATGTGGAGTTAGTGCTAATACCATGTGAGGTACAAACATAAACAAAAATGATAGATGTCAAATGACTCATGCAACACCATAATTGCTCCACAAACCTTTGCTTGGTTATGCTGCACGCGGGCATTATCTTAGTGTCACGCGGTGTTAGTAGTAATACAGGTAAAGCAGAACTTAATAAAAAATAAGTTCACTCCACATCCACATATGCATACAAAATTCATGCAAAATACATGATAAGGCATATTTCATGTAGCCCACATAGGCTTTAAACAAATAAAAAATATCATAAGCAAACTCCACTCAGGTCAGGCTTGATACTGGGCGGACTCAGAGTCAACAAAATATGGCACATATCATATGCACGATAAAAAGCATCAATATTGTGTCAGAAAGCTTCAGTCCATTATGCTACACACGGGCACCACATTAGTGTCGCGCGGTGATAGTAGTAATGTGATGATGCAAAACTTATTAAAATTGGCATGTCACATATATCCATGCCACCAAAACCAAAGATGTCATATAAAATTCCCAAAGAAAAATATATACATATCCTCTATGCCAAACATAGGATAAAACTATGCCTAGCCAAAATGAACCTACATTCCGCATACAAATGAGGTTGAACATGAACAAATTTTTGCATGCTAGGAAAATATATTCCCCAAACATCACACATGAAATCATAGAGGAGTACTTGCATGGAACCAAACTTCAAGCTCACCAAGCAGGAGTTCGTCGTCGACCGCGAGGAGAATCTCTCTTGTAGAATATTGTAATAGGCATGTGATGTAATCCTATGTAATAGATGTGTTGGAATTCTTAATCAGGGGTTTTCTCTTCGAAGATGTAATTAACAGAATTTTTATGTAAATGTAAGAGTTCTGGAAATAAAGTACCTACAATGTTTGATTCTACTTTTATTTTATGCATTTAAATTTCACTCTGTATCAATGACGTGGACGCGTGTGTCACGCCCGCCATTTTCCCGTCATCAGGGCCAAACTTGGAGCCCTTGGGAGTCTTTCTCCCTTTGCGCCTGGAGTTCGAAAGGTCGCCTTGAGGCGCCTCCAGGACTACCTCCCCTCGGTTCGGTGCCCCTTGAGACAATACCTCGACATTGTCCGTAGGGCGAGGAGAGGAGGCGGTTGGAAGTGACTCGCTATTCATATCCGACGAGTCCAAGGAACCGTCCGACGAGGATACGTCGATGTGGGCTCGGGGCGGACTGCATGATCATATTCGACGTTAGGAGAAGCAGTGCAATAAAAGTATGCTATGAGTTACTCTGGTATCCGAATACTTACGACTTCGCCAGGGGCTTGGCCCTAAGTAACCACTCGTCTTCGCTGTCGACGACGGTGGTGGAACAGTCCGGAAGGAGAGTCCTTCCCTTCTTGGACCCTCCGGCCTCCCCGGTTGGGGCGGCCTTCCTTTTCCTGTCTCCCCCGGCTGGAGGGGGAGAATCGTCATCTTCCTCCTCCTCGTTTTCACGGGAGGAGTGCGTCTCGGAGTTATCGGACGATGAGTCCGATACCACCTGGCGCTGGGAACTCTTTCGGGTTCCCGTGGCCTTCTTATTGATCTTCTTCTCCGGCACCTCATAAGGAGCCGGAGTCCGCATCTCTGTCAGGAGAGCGTCTGCAGGGTCTTCGGGCAGAGGGGCCGGACAGTCAATCTGCTCCGATGTCTACACCCAGTCCTGTCAAAGGCATGGGAGCTCAGACCCTGCACATGGTTAAACTATGGAAAATAAATACCCTACTAGGTGTACAGAACTTACCGGATTCACAGGGAGCGTCGTGCTTAGCCCGCGGTCCTCGGTAAGGGGAGGGGGTCCGCGCCCTTGAATAGCACCTTCCAGACGTCCTTATGCATCATGTCGAAGAGCTTGCGTAGAGTCTGGTGTTGGGCCGGGTCGAACTCCCATAAGTTGAAAGCCTGTCGTTGACACGGGAGGATCCCGATGGAAGAGCATGACCTGGACTATGTTGACAAGCTTGAGTTTCTTGCCTATCATTTTCCGGATACACTTCTGGAGTCCGTCCAGCTCCACCAATGAGCCCCAGGACAGGCCCTTCTCCTTCCAGGAAGTGAGCAGCGTGGGGATTCCGGATCGAAACTCGGGGGCCGCCACCCAGTTGGTGTCGTGTGACTCGGTGATGTAGAACCACCCCGATTGCCACCCCTTTATGGTCTCCACGTAGGAGCCCTCGAGCCATGTAACATTGGGCATTTTGCCCAGCATGGCTCCTCCGCATTCCGCTTGTTGGCCGCCTACTACCTTCGGTTTGACATTGAAGGTCTTCAGCCACAGGCCGAAGTGGGGCCGGACGCGGAGGAAAGCCTCGCACACGATGATGAACACCGAGATGTTGAGGATGAAATTCGGAGCTAGATCATGGAAGTCCAACCCATAATAGAACATAAGGCCGTGGACGAATGGATGGAGGGGAAACCCCAGTCCGCGGACGAAGTGGGTGAGGAAAACCACCCTTTCGTAAGGTTCCGGGGTAGGGACGATCTGCCTCACGGCTGGCAGCCGGTGCGCAATATCTGCGGCTAAGTATCCGGCCCCGCGCGGCTTTTTGATGTCTCCCTCCATAATGGAGGAGACCATCCACTTGCCTCCCGCTCCGGACATGTTTGGAGAGGGTTGAGGAGAAGGATGTGGACTTGGGCGCTGGAGCTCGAGTGCGCGAGAATGGATGAGCAAGGAGGAAGAAGGCGTGGGTAGAAAAAGGTGAAGCCTTATCCCTTTATAAGGGCGGACAAAACTATGCGCCCCCACCAACCTGGTAAAACTCGCTTATCCCCCAAGCGCCATAATTGATGGCGCGGTTGGGTTACCCACGTCCGTATTGATGGGAATAGCATAATAAGGGGACACGATCTCTGCTTCGACAAGACGTGCCAAGGAAACTGCCTCACGAAACACGCTGAGGTTGGTTGTGAAAAACGATTTGAATGGTGACCTGGCAGTGGTGTGATGTCACACTGCAGAACTCGTTGGCGGATTAGATTTGTGAAAACATTATTCTCTCTACGGTTGTATGTGGAACTTGTTTTGCAGATCCGGACACGATCCTCATGTTCAAAATCTTCTATGAAGTATTTGGAGGAGGAACCCGCCTTGCAATGCCGAAGACAATCTGCGCGTCGGACTCATCGTCATTGAAGCCTGGTTCAGGGGCTACTGAGGGAGTCCTGGATTAGGGGGTATCCGGACAGTCGGATTATATCCTTTGTGTCGTGGAATTGTCACGGCAGATGTCCTTAGTGTCAGGACTTAGTCGCAAGGCCAACACATCTATGTGGTAGCTTGAGAGGGGTTGAGCGGGACGAGAGGCACGATGTTTTACCCAGGTTTGGCCCCTCAAGGTGGAGGTAAAAGCCTACATCCTGCTTCATTGATATTGATGATGATGATCACGGTTACAAGAGTGCTCTATCTCGAGAGCTAATGTCTAAACCTAACTTGTCCAACTTGTGGAACTTGTGAATCTTGTCCCTTTTGGGGAGCCCTGCCCCTCCTTATATATGTTGAAGGGGCGGGTTACATGTGGAGTCCTATTAGGATTAGGACTAGTCTATCTTCTAATACAAACCGGATACAAGTCTGGGTCTTGACTCCTTGTAAGGGTAATATTATTCACACCTTTTCTCTTAAACCAGCCCACCATTAACATAAACCGGCCTTCTGGGCCTTGGGCCTTGTCATCTATCTGTCCCGCCCGCCGGGTTACCAGTGAGTCATAATGTTTAGTCAGGTTGCTTGTAAACCGTCTGGTCAGTGCGGGTCGCCGGTGAATCGCCAAGTCCGGCCGGGTTATACTTCCGGCCGGGTTACGCCGCGGGGTATATCCCCGACATTAGCCCCCAAGTTTAGCTTGGATTTATCCATGGTAAACTTATGCTGCAAAATAAACACAAGAACAAATTTGACAGGTTGTGCTCCCGGTTAAGAATTCTTGTAAACCGGTACCTGATCACCCTTAAGTCCTTGTTATTTCCTCCTTCTGGGAAGTCCGGGTCAACAGACCAGCTTCATAATCAATTTGCCGACATTGGTTTGTCACAAAGAAATATTGTGAAGAATAACTCCTTTGACTCAGCTCCCAATACTTAACAAAAACTATTATTCGTTGAAATATTCATCTGATCTTCAGCCGGTTTAAGAATGTAGAACTTTGCCGGTTTAAGAATGTAGAACTTTGCCGGTTTAAGAATGTAGAACTTTGCCAGTTTAAGACTTGAACTTGCCGGTTTATCATTGCCGGTTTACAAATATTGATGGCACCGGGTCATAATTGTAGTTTACATCAAGCTTGAAAATATACCTCTTATATGTCTATCACTTGTAGCCCCCAAGTCTTAAGAAGGTAGCATAGCAACAGCTTAAGACTTGCTTCAATATGAATGTCACAAGCTTGAAGAAATCCAGGTTGTTCATCTCAATCACCAGTCAGAACTGAGTATTCCACACATGTAGCCCCCAAGTGCCGGGTTGTCATGCTTGCAGCAACCTGGGACTTGAAATTCACTTATGCTCATAAAAACTTCAACCAGTGTAGCCCCCAAGAGCCGGGTTATTTATGCAATAATGAGTAGGGACTTTGTAAATATGATCATGTAAACTTGAGAAGCAATATGTAGCCCCCAAGGGCCGGCTCATTACGATGCGATGAGTCGGGTCTTTATAAATATAATCGTGCTTCATTGAAAATAACATCATATGATGTAACTCCACCATGGGGTTTGAACCCACGTCCACAAGGTTAAGAGCTTTATGCTTTACCAACTGAGCAGTGGACCCTTGAATATAATGGATTAAGACTTGTGTACCTTGAATCATTGATAGGAGCAATTGGTAGGCCCCAAGGGCCGGGTCATTATGATTGAAAGCACAAGTGCTCCCTAGGTGGTTTTGGTAATTAATGTCAACATATCTCTTGTTGGACTAACACTTTTACCTAGTATGTTTCAGATAAGTTCAATAATGGAGTGGCATGGACTAGAGGATGTGGAACCCCTTCAAGATGCTAAGGACAAAGGATTGGCTCAAGCTTCAAGATCAAGACTCTACATTTTCTATTTTAGTGATCCAAGATCACATTGAGTCTATATGAAAAGCCAATACTATCAAGAGGGGATGAGGTGTTGCTTAATTGCTTGCTTGCTCAAAGTGCTTAGTGGTATGCTCCAAAACCCTCAACAACCTTCCCACATCCACATATGACCTAAACCAAAAGTCAAACTCGGCCCCACCGATTCTATCTATCCGGCGCCACCGAGTTTCAGATGTCATAGCCACTGCCACAAACCCTAGCAAATCGGTTTCACCTATAGGGATCTCGGTCTCACCGAGATGGGATTGTAATCTCTCTGTGTATGTCCATTACGAAAATCGGTCTCACCGAGTTTGAGCAATCGGTACTACCGAGATTACAATGCAAACCCTCTGGTTAGCTTATTACCAAAATCGGTCCCACCGAGTTTGTGTAATCGGTCTCACCGAGTTTGCCTGACCAACTCTATGGTTAGCTTATTACCAAAATCGGTCCCACCGAGTTTATGTAATCGGTCACACTGAGATTATGTTATGCCCTAACCCTAACCATATCGGTCCTACCGAGTTGCATCTCAGTCCCACCGAAAATCCTAACGGTCACTAAGTTTGCTGAATCGGTCCGACCGAGTTTAACCATTCGGTCCCACCGATTTTGGCAAATTGTGTGTAACGGTTAGATTTTGTGTGGAGGCTATATATACCCCTCCAACCACTCTTCATTCGTGGAGAGAGCCATCAGAACATACCTACACTTCCAATACACATTTTCTGAGAGAGAACCACCTACACTTGTGTTGAGGTCAAGATATTCCATTCCAACCATATGAATCTTGATCTCTAGCCTTTCCCAAGTTGCTTTCCACTCAAATCTTCTTTCCACCAAATCCAAATCCTGTGAGAGAGAGTGGAGTGTTGGGGAGACTATCATTTGAAGCATAAGAGCAAGGGGTTCATCATCAACACACCATTTGTTACCTCTTGGAGAGTGGTGTCTCCTAGATTGGCCAGGTGTCACTTGCGAGCCTCCAACAAGATTGTGGAGTTGAACCAAGGAGTTTGTAAGGGCAAGGAGATCGCCTACTTCGTGAAGATCTACCGCTCCTGAGGCAAGTCCTTCGTGGGCGACGATCGTGATGGAATAGACAAGGTTGCTTCTTCGTGGACCCTTCGTGGGTGGAGCTCTCCGTGGACTCGCGCAACCATTACCCTCCGTGGGTTGAAGTCTCCATCAACGTGGATGTACGATAGCTCCACCTATCGGAACCACGACAAAAACATCCGTGTCTCCAATTGCGTTTGAATACTCCAGACCCTTCTCTTTACATTCTTGCAAGTTGCATGCTTTACTTTCCGCTGCTCATATACTCACTGCATGCTTGCTTGATATGTATTGTGTTTGTTAAACTTGTGCTTAAACTCCACTTAAACTTAAGAATATTAAAAACTGCAACTTTTGGCACTTAGTGTCTAATCACCCCCCTCTAGACACCTCTTCACGATCCTTTCAATGATGTGATGAGTCGGGTCTTCAATAAGGCCAGTCAAAATGACTTTGCATTAGCCCCCAAGTGTCATGGTGCATGCTTGCAGCGACATGAGATTTGCATATTTTGATGTAATCTCCACCTGAATAATGTAGCCCCCAATTGCCGGGTCGTAAGCCTGCAGCGACTTGGGACTATTCCTTTGTAGAATAAATCATATCCATTGATAAATAACAACCATCACGCTGAAGTGACTTTGAAAACCTTAATCATAATATTGGTTATTGATAACCATAATAATAATAAAAATCCAGCCATGTTTGACTATTTGAAGATTTGAATAATATAATCCGGTTTAAAAACATCAATCATTCAATATCATGAAAATCCAGCCAATTTTGGCTATGAAAGATATGAATACCTTACCAGTTGATAAGTAAATCCGGAGTTTAAATACTCGGCGGCTCTTGGCCGATGGCGACTTAATGCGCATTCATTGTAAGCCGGAGTTTTTATAACCCGGCAGCTGATAGCCTTTGAGAAAATCCAAAATGGATAACCCTTTTGAAGCATTAATTTTGATGATGAGCTTGAATTTATATGTCATAATTCTGCAAATCCTGCACAAAGTGTAAATAACATATGCCCTGGCGATTTAACGTCGAAAGCCAGGGTGGGTAGCCACCCGAATGCATTCTTATCCTGTGACATTGAATCACCTCGTTGGTTTAACCAATTCTTGTAGTGAGGGTGATAACCCCAATCTTGAGTACTTATAACTCCTTGCATATTGTGCCGGTTTATGTTAAAACTGTACCGGGTTGTGATAAACACCGGATTAACCATATAAAATACTGGCGACTTATAGTCGAAACCAGACCGGGTTAATAACGCTAGATTATAACTGATCATGTACTGACAACTTGTAGTTGAAAGCCAAGCCGGGTCAAGGACACCGGTTTACCAAAAGATATTATGAATCTCAACAAAGGCGAAAAAACTTGGCAAATAGAACTCAAAAAGAACATGCGAGGCTTTTTACGAGCTGCCTGGCTCCAAATCAAGGCTTTTCATGGGCTGCCAGGCCGCTGTGTTAAACCATTTAACAAAGCCTTTTAAGATGGGCCCCCAATTAACCAATCGTCGTTTTAACTTTGACAAGTTCAGGGTCTGTATAAGATTGACTTGTCAAACGTTCGGCGGGTCATACCGGGATTACCTGGACAAGAGTGGCTTACTTGACGAAGGCAGGTTAACCCGGGGTTTTAGGTGAATACAGCAGGCTTCCAAGCCGTGGCTTGATAGCCAATTACAAGGGACTTCCAAACTCTTTGTTGCTTTGCACAAAGAGCCCCCAAGTAACTTTTTGAGCTGTGCTCAGTGGGTGCCCATGTTTGAGTTTGTGCTTTTTGCAACACTCTCTTTCGCCCCGAAGTGAATTCATGTTGGCCTTACGCTGATCAAGAGGTGTAGCTATGGTTCAGATATGACCAAGCCCCCTAGTGATATCCCTTTGTGGTTTCAAACCGATCAAGAGGTGTAGCTATGGTTCAGATATGACCAAGCCCCCTGGTGATTTTTCTGGTAGCCTTGCGGGGATCAAGAGGTGTAGCTATAGTTCGAATACGACCAAGCCCCCAAGAGATCAATAATATGATAAGCCAATAAGGCATGATACCCATGTTTGAACCGCGCATCATGGCAGCAGGTCCTCTTCGGCAACTTTTAATTTTTTGCAAGAGATAAATTCTTCTTGAACCGGGATTTTGAATTGGATATTGAGAGCGTCAGAGCTTTATGGGAGACATCTTTCCCTCGAACTGGATCTTAAACCAGAGTCTTCATTTTCAGCCAGAAATTTTCTGACGGCCTTTAAACTCGAATTTGCAAGAAGTTAATTCTCCTTTTTTTGAACCGGAAATTCTTAAACTGGATTTGAGAGCCTTAGGGCCTTGTGGGAGAATAGATTTCCCTTGAACCGGATTTTAAACCGGCATTCTTCATTTTGAACCGGAAATTTTCTGACGGCCTTTAAATTTTCATCCAGATGGTAGTAGCCTCCAGAACCGGGTTATCTTTCCCTCCAACGTCATGGGGTTCTTGACTTCACTGAAAACTGGCAACATTTGCTGAGTCATATTACTATAGCCCCCGAGTCTCAAGGTGACTCGAGGAGTTGACTTGAGATTCTCCATATTTGACCGTGATATAATCCGGCATAACTTGTATATCATTAGTGTTGATAGCACGATGTGAATCCACAGAAGGTTGAGGTGACTGCGACGAGTTATAAATGATCCCGCATGAGCTGTGTCAGCAACTCGGCCAATGGTTCCTTCCAACTGTTGATTTGAAGTTAACCAAAACTATAGTGGCGGCGACTTGTGCGCCCGCCCGTTGAACCACCCAGTGCAGACGGCGGATGATAGTATATGATAAATTGCCTTCATTTTGTTGAAAGAAAACCGAGCTACCCAAGCTGTGACTTGTTCATACTCAATAAATAGCTCATACAGACATGTGCGGCCCGGTATGTTGATGTAGAGCGGACTGCAGGGGGCGGCGGCCTATGCATGCGTTATTGGGTAATTCACATGGTCCTAACGAGTTGACGCGGACTGATATGTTAGCCAGAAAATATCCACCACGGAGTTGGCGATCACCACAGTGAAGCTGAAATCAATCATGGGCAAGTCGGCCATGCGAGCAGACAGATGAAACGGCCGCGGCGTTGTAAACCGGTGCGGGCGAGCAAGTTGTCCTCCGCGTTGTAAACTGGCGCGGACGTATGAACCAGTGGCCAGGGCGGACGGGCAAATCGTCCGTGGTGTTGTAAGGTGGTGCGGACGGGCGAGTCGGCCGGCGCGTTGATGTAACCCGGACTGCGATACGCGTGTCCGTGAATGGCATAAAAATTGTCCTGATGTTTGGGCAGACAGTAAAACCACCGCAGCATCAGAAACGGCTTCGGAGTGATGAGTCGGTCATGGCCTTGTAAGCCGGCACAGACGAGCCAGTTGTCCTCCGCGTTATAAACTGGTGCGGATGAATGAACCAACGGCGAGGGCGGACGGGCGAGTCGCCCGTGGCGTTGTAAAGCGGTGCGGACGAGCGAGCTAGTCACGACGTTTGTAAGCCGGTGCAGGAGTCCGTTGAATAAAGACGACCACCCGTGCCAAATGATGTTGGCATGCCTCCATCTCCGCGGTATAATGCCACCTTGTGACGAATAATTCTTCTGCATATAAAACACAGCAGGGCAAAGTAGTTTCGCTCGCATGAATTAATACGTGTTTAAAAATAAATAGGAAAATAGCACCTGGTATTTTTCGAATGTTGATAGCAGCTTGGCCAAGGTGGCCAGGCTCCAGCGACGACAACGTAGCACAATTCTTGTCAGTCTTGACGACAAACGACTGCAGAAAGAATTGATCATCTGTTCGGATTCGACAGTGTGGCCATGACAGTCGCTCGACACGCTGGCAAGGGGTAGCTCAATAGGTGACTAATTCAGGTCCGGTTTGATCATAGGTAGCAACAGAGTGCAGCCGTGGCGTCTCAGAGGTGCCAGCTTCCCATTATCATCTCCCTTTGATGGATCCTTTTTCTTGTAAATCATCTCAGAATCCGTGCATGTACTAGTAGTTTTCCAAGTAGCAATGAATACTAGTACTCCTTTTGGTTGGTTTGACTTTCCTTGCATGTAAGTGCACCATTGAACGGAGCTAGCGGGCACACGCCTCGAACATAATCATAGACTGGCCTTTCCCTCCAGCAGGGGCGGCTCAGTAATCCGGTGGGGGCGGTGAACATCAGCAGCGGCTCATATCAGAAGTGGTAGCGGCAATGGTGGCCTCACATACGGTGACTCGACGGAGACCAAACCCTCACCCGAAGAGGTGTGCGGGGAACGGGCCGTAGCAGCAGATCAACCACTTGTCGGCAGTTTAACAGGGGCATTGGCTGGTGAAACGACCAGGTGGCCCGGTGCGGCAGAGACAAAGGGCGGGCGATGATACGGCAACCCATCGTCTCAAAAGGCGGGCCATGGCAGAAGCAAGCCGGCGGAGGCGGGTCACAGTGGCGATGCGAGCCGGTGGAGGTAACCGATAAAAACTGCATGCATGCTTTATATGGTATCTTCCCAGGAGCTGACGTAGTGGAGAGACGTGGTTGTACTATGTGTCAATTAAACTTTGAAATCCATGTAGCATTAGTACTAGATGTACTTGTAGCTGTATTTAGCCTCCACGTAAGGAGCTTCTTGCGGCATCCCACTTGTGCACCACAATCAATAGTGATTTTGGGGAAATTAACCGTGGAAACGTTGGATCGTGGCTGGCCTGCTGCCAGTCCTTTTGTCTTGATCTGTATATAAACAAATTTGAGTGTCCAACTCTTCGGTCTTTAAATCCGGCCTCTTTTGTTTTCTCTGCTTCATCTGATTTTGACGGATAAAATAATTTTCTTTTCCTCCTGGTCCCAGTGGGTTGCATGAATCCGTACCGGACTCCTTTTTTGTGTTGACAGTTAATCTGGAGTAATCGAGATGCTTCAGACTGCATTGAAACTTGAAACAAACATGAAGATGTGGACAAAAACAGCCACAACTCGGTGGATCGCAAAAAAAAAACAGCCACAATGAAAAACTTCTGGTCCGTCTCGGTTCAATACGCGACTGATGGATCCTTGACACTTCTCCTTATAAAAAAATCCTTGTCTCGAACTTGGCGGATCTCCATGGCGCTCACTGTAGCCGCTTTAGCACGCAACCCTAAAAACTTCCAAATCATAATTTCGTACACGCTGTTCCGACTGTTGGTCGACGTAGATCTTTCTGGAACTAACTTTCTTCATCCGGAAAATTATGAACTTATCGATCCCTGAAGAAATCCCTTCAAGAACTCAACACCACCGTGTGCAGGCCCCACGGTGGGCACCAACTGTCGTGGAATTGTCACGGCAGATGTCCTTAGTGTCAGGACTTAGTCGCAAGGCCAACACATCTATGTGGTAGCTTGAGAGGGGTTGAGCGGGACGAGAGGCACGATGTTTTACCCAGGTTCGGCCCCTCACGGTGGAGGTAAAAGCCTACATCCTGCTTCATTGATATTGATGATGATGATCACGGTTACAAGAGTGCTCTATCTCGAGAGCTATTGTCTAAACCTAACTTGTCCAACTTGTGGAACTTGTGAATCTTGTCCCTTTTGGGGAGCCCTGCCCCTCCTTATATATGTTGAAGGGGCGGGTTACATGTGGAGTCCTATTAGGATTAGGACTAGTCTATCTTCTAATACAAACCGGATACAAGTCTGGGTCTTGACTCCTTGTAATGGTAATATTATTCACACCTTTTCTCTTAAACCGGCCCACCATTAACATAAACCGGCCTTCTGGGCCTTGGGCCTTGTCATCCGTCTGTCCCGCCCGCCGGGTTACCAGTGAGTCATAATGTTTAGTCAGGTTGCTTGTAAACCGTCTGGTCAGTGCGGGTAGCCGGTGAATCGCCAAGTCCGCCCGGGTTATACTTCCAGCCGGGTTACACCGCGGGGTATATCCCCGACACTTTGGCCGGACCGTTGGACTATGAAGATACAAGATTGAAGACTTCGTCCCGTGTTCGGATGGGACTCTCCTTGGCATGGAAGGCAAGCTTGGCAATACGGATATGTAGATCTCCTTCCTTGTAACCGACTCTTTGTAACCCTAGCCCCCTCCGGTGTCTATATAAACCAGAGGGTTTAGTCCGTAGGACCAAGAACAACAATCATACCATAGGCTAGCTTCTAGGGTTTAGCCTCTTCGATCTCGTGGTAGATCAACTCTTGTAATACTCATATCATCAAGATCAATCAAGCAGGAGTAGGGTTTTACCTCCATCAAGAGGGCCCGAACCTGGGTAAAAAAATGTCCCCTGTCTCCTGTTACCATCCGCCTAGACGCACAGTTCTGGACCCCCTACCCGAGATCCGCCAGTTTTGACACCGACAGTCCCGGTGGACTATCTATTCCGAATGATGCTGAGGGACACGGACCCATGTGGAAGAAGAAATCTATATTTTGGGACCTACCCTACTAGAAAGACCTAGAGGTCTGCTCTTCAATCGACGTGATGCACGTGACGAAGAATCTTTGCGTGAACCTGCTAGGCTTCTCGGGCGTGTATGGGAAGACAAAAGATACACCGGAGGCATGGGAGGACCAGCAACGTGTGCACGAAAAAGACGACATGCCTCCAAAGCAGTATGAAGGTCCTGCTAGCTACACTCTTACCAAAGAAGAGAAGTAAATCTTCTTTGAATGCCTGCTCAGTATGAAGGACCCGTCTGGCTTCTCGTCGAATATAAAGGGAATAATAAATATGCCAGAGAAAAAGTTCCAGAACCTAAAGTCTCATGACTGCCACGTGATAATGATGCAACTACTTCCGGTTGCATTGAGGGGGCTTCTACTGAAAAACGTTTGATTAGCCATTGTGAAGTGTGCATTCCTCCATGCAATCTCTCAGAAGGTGATCGATCCAGAAATCCTACCAAGGTTAAGGAGTGATGTGGCGCAATGTCTTGTCAGTTTTGAGCTGGTGTTCCCAACATCCTTCTTCAATATCATGACGCGCGTCCTAGTTCATCTAGTCGACGAGATTGTCGTTCCAGGCCCTGTATTTCTACACGATATGTTCCCCTTTGAGAGGTTCATGGGAGTCCTAAAGAAATATGTCCGTAACCGCGCTAGGCCAGAAGGAAGCATCTCCATGGGCTATCAAACAGAGGATGTCATTGGGTTTTTTGTTGACTTCATTCCTGACCTTAAGAAGGTTGGTCTCCCTCAATCGCGGTATGAGGGGAGACTGATTGGAAAAGGCATGCTAGGAGGGGACTCAATAATATGTAGGGACGGGCATTCTTGGTCTCAAGCACACTACACAGTTCTACATAACTCTACCTTGGTGACCCCGTATGTCGATGAACACAAGAACATTCTGCGCTTCAAACACCCAAAGCAGTGTGACAACTGGATACATGTGAACACATAAGGACTTTCAGTAGTTGGTTGCAAACACGTCTCAGGGGTGACAACACTATTTCTGATGAGCTGTACTCGTTGACCAGGGGACCAACTTCAACTATATTGATTTACAAAGGGTATGAGATAAATGGGAATGTGACTACAGACATGATTTTAAGGTCCCTTTGTTTCAGTGCAAATGGGTTAATCTATCAAGAGGCGGGGTACAGGTAGACCCACAGTACGGAATGACAACAGTGGATCTGAACAATCTTGGGTACAAATATGAACCATTCGCCCTAGCCAATGATGTGGCGCATGTTTTCTATCTGAAGGACATGTCTATCAAACCTAGCAAAAGAAAAGATAAGGAAGCGTATACATCATACGATGAGCCAAATCGCCACATAGTTCTTTCAGGAAAAAGAGACATAATGGGATTGGAGGGCAAGACAGACATGTCTGAAGATTATGAAAAGTTTCATGAAATTCCTCCTCATGACCCACAAGTGTAGGTGATCTATCGTAGCATTGTCGATAAGTAAGAGTGTCGAACCCAACAAGGAGCAGAAGGAAATGTTAAGCGGTTTCTAGCAAGGTATTCTCTGCAAGCACTGAAATTATCGGTAATAGATAGTTGTGTGATAAGATAAATCGTAATGAGCAACAAGTAATGAAAGTAAATAGGGAGCAGCAAGATGTCCCAATCCTTTTTGTAGCGCAGGACAAGCCTGGACAAACTCTTATATGAAGGAAGCGCTCCTGAGGACACATGGGAATTATCGTCAAGCTAGTTTTCATCACGCTCATATGATTCGCGTTCGGTACTTTGATAATTTGATATGTGGGTGGACCGGTGCTTGGGTACTGTCCTTACTTGGACAAGCATCCCACTTATGATTAACCCCTATTGCAAACATCCGCAACTACAACAGAACTATTAAGGTAAACCCAACCATAGCATGAGACATATGGATCCAAATCAACCCCTTATGAAGCAACACATAAACTAGGGTTTAAGCTTCTGTCACTCTAGCAACCCATCGTCTACTTATTACTTCCCAATGCCCTCCTCTAGGCCCAAACAATGGTGAAGTGTCATGTAGTCGACGTTCACATGACACCACTAGAGGAAAGACAACATACATCTCATCAAAATATCGAACGAATACCAAATTCACATGACTACTTATAGCAAGACTTCTCCCATGTCCTCAGGAACAAACGTAACTACTCACAAAGCATATTCATGTTTCATAATCATAGGGGTGTTAATATGCAAAATGGATCTGAACATATGATCTTCCACCAAGTAAACCAACTAGCATCAACTACAAGGAGTAATCGACACTACTAGCATCCCACAGGTACCAATCTGAGGTTTGGATACAAAGATTGGATACAAGAGATGAACTAGGGTTTGAGATGAGATGGTGCTGGTGAAGATGTTGATGGAGATTGATCCCCTATTGATGAGAGGATCATTGGTGATGACGATGGTGATGATTTCCCCCTCCGGGAGGGAGGTTTCCCAGGCAGAACATCTCCGCCGGAGCCCTAGATTGGTTCCGCCAAGGTTCCGCCTCATGGCGACGGAGTTTCGTCCTATGAGCTTGCTTATGATTTTTTTCTCGACGAAAGACTCCATAAAGCCAAAGATGGGAATCAGAGGGCCACCAGGGTGCCCACGAGGCAGGGGGCGCGCCCAGGGGGTCACGCGTGCCCCTACCCTCGTGGATGGTGGGTGGCCCCCCTCTGGTACTTTCTTCGCTCAGTATTTTTTATATATTCTGAAAATAAATCCCGTGGAGTTTCAAGGCTTTTGGAGATGTGCAGAATAGGTCTCTAATATTTGCTCCCTTTCCAGCCCAGAATTCCAGCTGCCAGCATTCCCCCTCTTCATGTAAACCTTGTAAAAGAAGAGAGAACAGGCATAAGTATTGTGACATAATGTGTAATAACAACCCATAATGCGATAATTATCGATATTAAAACATGATGCAAAATTGACATATCAACTCCCCCAAGCTTAGACCTCGCTTGTCCTCAAGCGAAAGCCGAGATCGAAAAATATGTCCACATGTTTAGAGATAGAGGTGTCGATAAAATAAAATACGGACATGAGGGCATCATGATCATTCTTAGAACAGCAACATATATATATATATATTGTCATATGATCTCTTATGCTAAAGTAACAACTTGTAACGCCCCGGACACACCTGCCGGTGGTCGTTACTCCTGGCGGGATCTAGACTGGCCCCACAGATCAATACTAGTCTTTTCTGCGCACTTTGTCCTCACTCATGCGCACCCGGGAGCAACTTCCCGGTCGGTCAACCATCCCGACACTACTCCAAGCTGATCACGCTTAACTTTGGAGTTCTGTCCGAATGGGCTACCGGAAAAGAAGGAATTCCTTATTGATATGAGTAGTCTATCATCCCTAATAAGCCAGGCCATCACATACACCCCCACTCAGAGGAACCGACGTCCTCGTCGGGCCACAGGAACATTCCCTCTTGGCACATACGTCTGTGCTTCCAGTCCAGTACATGTGCCATGCCGTGTGCCAGGACGGGTCACAAACGTCATGAACAACATGACCACGCACCTGTCCGCAACCATACGTGTAACCGCGAGGGTCGGCTCTGATACCAACTTGTAACGCCCCGGACACACCCGCCGGTGGTCGTTACTCCTGGAGGGATCTAGACTGGCCCCACAGATCAATACTAGTCTTTTCTGCGCAATTTGTCCTCACTCATGCGCACCCGGGAGCAACTTCCCGGTCATTCACCCATCCTGACACTACTCCAAGCTGATCACGCTTAACTTTGGAGTTTTGTCCGAATGGGCTACCGTAAAAGAAGGAATTCCTTATTGATATGAGTAGTCTATCATCCCTAGCCAGACCATCACACAATTCAATCACAATTTTAAGTATGAATCATAAACTTCATTGAAAACTAACAAGCTACAATCTCAATCATTGAAGAAATTTCAGTTTATCATAACATCGGGAAGAGTCAATAAGAGCTTTTCAGAAGGTCCACATACTCAACTATCATTTAGTCTTCCACAATTGCTAACACTCACGCGATATGTATGGTCATGAAGTTTTAGCCGGACACAGAGAAAGATAGGGGCTTATAGTTTGCCTCCCAACTTTTTACCTCAAGGGTAATGTCAACAATAATAGTTCATGAAAACTCACATCCAATTTGCTATATGTATCTGGATCTTTCCAACACATTGTGCTTGCCAAAGGATAAAATGTAAAAAGGAAAGGTGAAGATCACCACGACTCTTATATAAGGTAGAATATAAAAGTAAAAGATAGGCCCTTCCCAGAGGGAAGCAGAGGTTGTCATGCGCTTTTATGGTTGGATGCACAAAATCTTAACGCAAAAGAATGTCACTTTATATTGCCACTTGTGATATGGACCTTTATTATGCAGTTCGTCGCTTTTATTTCTTCCAAATCACAAGATCGTATAAAGCTTATTTTCTCCACATTAATAGATCATACATATTTAGAGAGCAATTTTTATTGCGTTCACCGATGACAACTTACTTGAAGGATCTTACTTAATCCATAGGTAGGTATGGTGGACTCTCATGGCAAAAACGGGTTTAGGGATATTTGGAAGCACAAGTAGTATCTCTACTTGGTGCAAAGAAATTGGCTAGCATGAGAGGGAAAGGCAAGCTCAACATGTTGGACGATCCATGACAATATGATTTATCTCAGATGTAAGAAAACATAACCCATTACATTGTCTTCCTTGTCCAACGTCAACTCTTTAGCATGTCATATTTTAATGAGTGCTCACAATCATAAAAGATGTCTAAGATAGTATATTTATATGTGAAAACCTCTCTTTCTTTATTACTTCCTATTAATTGCAATGATGACCAAAACTATGTTTGTCAACTTTCAACAACTTTTATTCATCATACTTTTATATGTGAAGTCATTACTCTCCGTAAGATCCTTATGATCTCTTTATTTCTTTTTATTTCTTTTTCTTTTCTTTTATTCCCTAAAATCATAGCAAGATAATCAAGCCCTTGACTCAACACTAATCTTTATTATATAGATCACACACTCGATTACATAGAAGGATCATAGAGCAAAACTCAAAACTAGACATACTAAAACTTTATTCTACTAGATCAAGATATTACCAAAAGAATCGAACTAAGAAAAATGGTAAAGATAAAAGTGATGGTGATACGATACCGGGGCACTCCCCCAAGCTTGGCAGTTGCCAAGCGGAGTTCCCATACGCGATACTCAGTTCTTCTTTGTTGGCGAAGAAGGTGTTGGTGATGATGGATAGTCGCACATCGAGCATAGGAGATCCTCCAATTTGCGGATAATACCCTTGAGTGCAATGATATGCTCCTTCAACAAAATATTTTCACTTGTGAGATACTTGTTTTGAATACGAGCTAACTCAATCATCTTGAAAGCCTCAATCTCTGTTGGGGTAAAGAGATTGTGGTGAGGCTGAAGGGTGTCTTTTTCTGCTACTGCCGGAACTTGGTCCCCCATGGCCTTCTTGATCCCATCATCCTTGTTGATCTCTCCGGGCTCTTCTCTCTTTAGCTCCATCTTCATTAGCCAAGCATCGTTTCCCTCATTCTTGGAGGAGGAGGGGGACGACATGGTGCTTGGCCTTGACAACCCTAGCAGAAAACAGCTCGAAACTAAAACAGGAGATATTTGCGTGATACGGTGGTCAAAACCTTCGGGAGATTATATAATGAATTTTTTCCGACCAAAAGAACCATCGTGCAAGAAAACGGAGTCCGGAGGGCACACGAGGTGCCCACGAGGCAGGGGGCGCGCCCAGGGGGTAGGGCGCGCCCTCCACCCTCGTGGAAGCCTCGTGTCCTTTCCGGACTGCTTCTTATTTTCCTATTTTCTTAAATATTCCAAAACGGATAAAATTTCCATTAGAACTGTTTTGGAGTTGGTTTACTTACCGTACCATGTACCTATTCCTTTTCGGAGTCTGAAACATTCCGGAAAGTGTCCCTTATGTATTCCTCTGGGATTACGGTTTCAATAACATTAGTTTCAACATTTATGGGATTACCTGAGATATAATGTTTGATTCTTTGTATGTTCACCACTCTCGGATTGGTGCCTTCAAAGTTGTTGATTTTTATGGCACCGGAACGATAGACCTCCTCGATGAAGTAAGGACCTTCCCATTTAGAGAGGAGTTTGCCTGCAAAAAATCTCAAATGAGAGTTGTATAGCAATACATAATCACCTACATTAAACTCACGCTTTTGTATTCTTTTATCATGCCATCTTTTAAATTTTTCTTTAAACAGCTTGGCATTTTCATAGGCCTGGGTTCTCTATTCATCAAGTGAGCTAATGTCAAAAATCCTCTTCTCACTGGCAAGTTTGAAATCATAATTGAGCTCTTTAATGGCCCAATATGCCTTATGTTCTAGTTCAAGAGGTAAGTGACTTGCTTTATCATAAACCATTTTATACGGAGACATACCCATGGGATTTTTGTATGCAATTCTATAAGCCCATAATGCATCATCAAGTTTCTTGGACCAATTCTTTCTAGATCTATTAACAGTATTTTGCAAAATTAATTTAAGCTCTCTATTACTTAATCCTACTTGGCCAATAGACTGTGGGTGATAAGGAGATGCAATTCTATGATTAACATCATACTTAGCAAGCATTTTACGAAAGGCACCATGAATAAAATGTGAACCACCATCAGTCATTAAGTATCTAGGGACTCCAAACCTCGGAAAAATAACTTCTTTAAGCATCTTAATAGAGTGTTATGATCAGCACTATTAGTTGGAATAGCTTCTACCCACTTAGTAACATAATCAACATCAACTAAAATATGTGTGTATCCATTAGAGGAAGGAAACGGTCCCATATAATCAAAGCCCCAAACATCATATGGTTCAATAACAGGTAAATAATTCATAGGCATTTCCTGACGTCTACTAATATTACCAATTCTTTGACATTCATCACAGGAAAAAACAAACTTACAAGCATCCTTGAAGAGAGTAGGCCAATAAAAACCGGATTGCAATACCTTGTGTGCAGTTCTATCTCCTGCATGGTGTCCTCCGTAAGCCTCAGAGTGACACTTACGTAGGATCTGTTCTTGTTCATGCTCAGGTACACAACGTCTAATAACACCATCTACTCCTTCTTTGTAAAGATGTGGGTCATCCTAGAAATAATGTCTTAAATCATAGAAGAACTTTTTCTTTTGTTGGTATGTGAAACTAGGTGGTATAAATTTAGCAACAATGTAATTAGCATAATCAGCATACCATGGAGCAGTACAAGAAGCATTTATGATAGCTAGTTGTTCATCAAGAAAGCTATCATCAATAGGTAGTGGGTCATCAAGAATATTCTCTAACCTAGACAAGTTGTCTGCAACGGGGTTCTCAGCTTCCTTTCTATCAATAATATGCAAATAAAATTCTTGTCGCAAGAGGACCCATCTAATAAGTCTAGATTTAGCATCTTTATTTTCCATAAGATATTTAATAGCAGCATGATCAGTATGAACAGTTACTTTAGAATCAACTATATAAGGTCTGAACTTATCACAAGCAAATACAACTGCTAAAAATTCTTTTTCAGTAGTGGCATAATTTCTCTGGGCACTGTCTAGAGTTTTACTAGCATATTGAACAACATTTAGTTTCTTATCAACCCTTTGTCCTAGAACATCACCTACAACATAATCACTAGCATCACACATGATTTCAAATGGTAAATTCCAATCAGGAGGTTGAACAATAGGTACAGAAATCAAAGCTTTCTTAAGTATTTCAAATGCTTCTACACAGTCATCATCAAAAACAAAAGGAACATCTTTTTGTAAGAGATTAGTCAAAGGCCGAGAAACTTTAGAGAAGTCCTCAATGAACCTCCTATAAAAACCAGCATGACCAAGGAAACTTCTTATACATTTAATGTCCTTAGGGCACGTCGTCTTTTCAATAGCATCAACTTTAGCTTTATCAACCTCAATACCTCTTTCAGAAATTTTATGCCCCAAGACAATACCTTCATTAACCATAAAGTGGCACTTCTCCCAATTCAGAACAAGATTGGTTTGTTTACATCTCTGCAAAACTCGATCAAGATTGCTTAAGAAATCATCAAAAGAAGTCCCATAAACAGAGAAATCATCCATGAATGCCTCAACAATCTTTTCACAAAAGTCAGAGAATATAGCAGTCATACATCTTTGAAAGGTAGTAGGTGCATTACATAAACCAAAAGGCATACGTCTATAAGCAAAGGTACCGAAAGGGCAAGTAAAAGTTATCTTTTCTTGATCCTCTTTTGACACAGGATTTGAGAGAAACCAGAATAACCATCTAGGAAGCAAAAAATGTGTATGTTTGGATAATCTTTCTAGCATTTGATCAATAAAAGGTAACGGGTAATGATCCTTTTTAGTAGCTTTATTTAATTTGCGGAAATCAATTACCATTCTATAACCTGTAACAATTCTTTGTGGGATCAATTCATCTTTATCATTAGGAATGACAGTAATACCTCCCTTCTTAGGGACACAATGGACAGGGCTTACCCACTGACTATCAGCAATGGGATAAATTATACCTTCCTCCAGAAACTTTAGTATTTCTTTTCTTACCACTTCTTTCATCTTAGAATTTAACCGTCGTTGGTGATCAACAACTGGTTTAGCATCCTTCTCCAATTTTGTTTTGTGCTGGCATAAAGTGGGACTAATGCCCTTAAGATCATCAAGTGTATATCCAATAGCAGAACTGTGCTTCTTCAGAGTTTTCAATAGTTTCTTTTCCTCATGCTCTGAAAGGTTAGCACTAATAACAACAGGATATATCTCTTTCTCATCAAGATAAGCATATTTGAGAGTATCAGGTAAAGGTTTAAGCTCAAACACGGGATCACCCTTGGGTGGAGGAGGATCCCCTAGAATTTCAACAGGCAAGTTGTGTTTCAAAATAGGTCCTTGTTTAAAGAATACTTCATCTATTTCCCTTCTTTCATTCATGAACATATCATTTTCATGGTCTAGCAAATATTGTTCTAAAGGATCAGTAGGAGGCACGACAATAGAAGCAAGAACAATAATTTCATCTTTACTAGGCAATACTTTATCATGGGGTTGTCTATGAAACTTAGCAAAATTAAACTCATGAGACATATCCCCCAAACCAACAGAAATGATATCTTTATTGCAGTCTATCTTGGCATTAATAGTATTCAAGAAGGGTCTACCAAATATAATGGGACAAAAGTCATCTTGTGGGGAACCAAGACCAAGAAAATCAGCAGGATATTTAACTTTCCCACACAAGACTTCAACATCTCTAACAATCACAACTTGTGAAATAGTATCTCTATTGGCAAGCTTAATTATAACATCTATCTCTTCTATCTCAGTAGGTGCAATATCATGCATAATTTCTTTGTATAAGGAATGAGGTATTGCACTTGCACTAGCACCCATATCACATAAACCATGATAGCAATGGTCTCCTATTCTAACAGAAATAACACGCATGCCTACAACAGGTCTATGTTTATTTTTAGTATCGGGTCTAGCAATTCTAGCAGATTCATTGCAAAAGTAAATAGCATGCCCATTAATATTATCGGCAAAGAGATCCTTAACCATAGCAACACTAGGTTCAACTTTAATTTGCTCAGGGGGCTTGGGTGTCTTAATATTGCTTTTGTTAACCACAGTTGAAGCTTTAGCACGATCCTTTATTCTAACAGGGAAAGGTGGTTTCTCAATATAAGTAGTAGGAACAACATGATCATTATAAGTGATAGTCTTTTCTTCAACTTTAATAGGTGCAACTACTTTTTCTTCAATGGGAGGATTATATTTAAACCACTTCTCCTTAGTGAGATAAAAATGAGTAGCAAAGGATTCACAGAAAGAAGCTACTATCTCAGAGTCAAGTCCATATTTAGTGCTAAATTCACGAAAAGCATCGGTATCCATAAAAGATTTAACACAATCAACCTTAGGTGTTGTACCTGACTCCTTACCTTCGTCGAGGTCCCAATCTTCAGTGTTGAATTTAATTCTCTCCAATAAATCCCATTTGAATTCAATAGTCTTCATTATAAAAGAACCAGTACAAGAAGTATTGAGCATGGAGCGATTACTAAGAGAAAGCCGAGCATAATTTTTTTGAATAATCATTTCTCTTGAGAGCTCATGATTGGGGAATGAATATAACATTGACTTAAGCTTCCCCCAATCTTGAGCGATTCTTTCTCCTTCGCGAGGCCAATATATATATATATATAATTACGATCACGATGAACAAGATGCATAGGATAAAACTTCTGATGAAATTCCAATTTCAATCGTTTGTAGTTCCATGATCCCATATCATCACATAGCCTAAACCATGTGAATGCCTCTCCCTTCAAATATAAAGGGAAGACCTTCTTCTTGATAACATCCTCGGGCATACCTGCAAGCTTAAATAATCCACAAACTTCATCCACATAGATTAGGTGCAAATCGGGATGTAATGTTCCATCACCTGTGAAAGGATTAGCTAGCAGTTTCTCTATCATACCCGAAGGGATTTCAAAGTAAACATTTTTAGTAGGTTCAGTAGGTTGAGGAGCAACTCTTTGCTCTAATGGTTGGGGTGAAGATACCCCGAACAAGCCCCTCAAAGAATTATGTTCCATAGTAACAAGTGACAGTAAATTTCAGCACACTATATAATTTTTTCCTTACCAAATTCCACCTACCAAAGGCGCTTCACTCCCTGGCAACGGCGCCAGAAAAGAGTCTTGAAGACCCACAAGTGTAGGGGATCTATCGTAGCCTTTTCGATAAGTATGTTTGTCGAACCCAACGAGGAGCAGAAGGAAATGATAAGCGGTTTCCAACAAGGTATTCTCTACAAGCACTGAAATTATCGGTAATAGATAGTTGTGTGATAAGATAAATTGTAACGAGCAACAAGTAATGAAAGTAAATAGGGTGCAGCAAGATGGCCCAGTCCTTTTTGTAGCAAAGGACAAGCCTGGACAAACTCTTATATGAAGGAAAGCGCACTCGAGGACACATGGGAATTATCGTTAAGCTAGTTTTCATCACACTCATATGATTCGCGTTCGGTACTTTTATAATTTGATATGTGGGTGCACCGGTGCTTGGTTACTGTCCTTACTTGGACAAGCATCCCACTTATGATTAACCCCTATTGCAAGTATCCGAAACTACAATAGAAGTATTAAGGTAAACCTAACCATAGCATGAGACATATGGATCCAAATCAGCCCCTTACGAAGCAACACATAAACTAGGGTTTAAGCTTCTGTCACTCTAGCAACCCATCATCTACTTATTACTTCCCAATGCCCTCCTCTAGGACCAAACAATGGTGAAGTGTCATGTAGTCGACGTTCACATGATACCACTAGAGGAAAGACAACATACATCTCATCAAAATATCGAACAAATACCAAATTCACATGACTATTTATAGCAAGACTTCTCCCATGTCCTTAGGAACAAACGTAACTACTCACAAAGCATATTCATGTTCATAATCAGAGGGGTATTAATATGCATAATGGATCTGAACATATGATCTTCCACCAAGTAAACCAACTAGCATCAACCACAAGGAGTAATCGACACTGCTAGCAATCCACAGGTACCAATCTAAGGTTTGGATACAAAGATTGGATACAAGAGATGAACTAGGGTTTGAGATGAGATTGTGCTGGTGAAGATGTTGATGGAGATTGACCCCCTCCCAATGAGAGGATCGGTGGTGATGACGATGGTGATGATTTCCCCCTCCAGGAGGGAGGTTTCCCCGGCGGAGCAGCTCCGTCGGAGCCCTAGATTGGTTTCGCCAAGGTTCCGCCTCGTGGCATCGGAGTTTCGTCCCGTGAGCTTGCTTATGAATTTTTTCTCGACGAAAGACTCCATATGGCCAAAGATGGGCATCAGAGGGCCACCAGGGGGCCCACAAGGCAGGGGGCGCGCCCCCCACCCTCGTGGATGGTGGGTGGCCCATCTGGTACTTTCTTCACTCAGTATTTTTTATGTATTCTGAAAATAACTCCCGTGGAGTTTCAGGGCTTTGGGAGATGTGCAGAATAGGTCTCTAATATTTGCTCCTCTTCTAGCCCAAAATTCCTGCTGCCGGCATTCCCTCTCTTCATGTAAACCTTGTAAAATAAGAGAGAATAGGCATAAGTATTGTGACATAATGTGTAATAACAGCCCATAATGCGATAATTATCGATATAAAAACATGATGCAAAATCGACGTATCACCTCCCTTCAAAGTCAAGGCTGACCCAAGCACCCTGTTAAACGATGAAGATTATCCATGGTTACAGCTGACGGTGTCCTGGACTAGGGGGTACTCACCACGTCCTCTCCCAACCAGGTGGATCGGGCCGAGGACCCCATGGCGGTTTACTCATGGGCCACTTCGGGCAGCCCATGCCGCATAAAAGGAATATTCCACAAGACTTGATGATAAAGACAAGGACTCCTATCCACCGACGTATTCGACTAGGACTCTTGTTATCCTAGGCCTCCGGTACATTATATAAACCGATGCTAGGCTAGTCGATAGAGGATTATGACATTATTCATCATACCCTCAGGTTTTGGGCCACAACATATGATCTCGAGGTAGATCAACTTTGTACTTTATACTCCATCAGTATAAACAAGAACAGGACATAGGGTTTTACCTCCATCAAGAGGGCCCAAACCTAGGTAAAACATTGTCTCCTTCGTTCCAGTTACCATTGATCCGAGAATCCATAGCTCAGGACCCCCTACCCCGAGATCTGCCGGTTTTGACACTGACAATGATGCTTTCACTGAGAGTTTCCGCTGTGTGATCGGCAAAAGATTAATGGTTCGCCTGCAGATCAACTACGACGTCGGCGTCTTCATCGCCGGCTCGACTGGTCACCTTGGCTTGACCGAGGATTGTGCCCTGCCTCCAATCGTCATGTTCGGACGACGGCCTTCATCAACATCAACTCTGATCTCTATCATGATCATGGAGAATCATCCATGGAGCTCAGGGGCTCAAAGTCAACATTGCCCTTGGGTGACCGTGCTGTTTTTCCGAATAACGAACTTGTATCTGCTACCACCACCTCCTCAAGCATCACTTTGACAATTCCTTCAGTGGAATTGTGTGGAACTGAGTCTAAAAAAACACTGTAAAATTTCGTCGCGTTCCGATGGAGAAATCTCCGCCGACTCCGATATACCGGAGCCCTGTCGAATCTGGACGGGAATCTGGACGAGTTTGGAGCGTGGTGTCCAGCATCTAGCTCGGACGTCCTTTGGAAGATCCAACCGTTGATCGGCTGTGGAATTCCTATATCTACCACCCCTCAAACTTTTAGCTTGATCCGACCGTTCAAACTCCGGGAAGCCTCCAATGAGCGCATCTATTTTCAGATCTGTTTTTTGCGCGAGAACGAATTCGACTCGAGTTTATCTTTTTTATGAATGGGATTTCGGATATCCTTTTTTGAAGGAAGTTTTGTATGAGGTATTGTGTTTTGTTCTCAAACACATCCCACTAATTTCAAAGTCTTTCCAATATAATCTTCACCATCGCCCCAGTGTCAAACCAGCCCGACAATGTTGCTGCATGGCTGCCGACCTGCACCACACGGATCGTCGCTTCATCGACCAAGCCCAACCTTATTGGATCATCTTCTCGGCAAGCCGAACAAGAGTTCGGGATCGTGAAGGCTAAATCATCACCAACATCACCGCCGGACATCGCTACATGGTCACTTCAGCAAGCGGGCATCGACCGCGTCACAAGATCCGGCCTGCGTCGGCATCGCCGCACTACTACTTCTTCAAGCCTGAATGCGACTTCTGCGTCCGAAGATCGGGAGTTAGTTCCGGTTGGAATCACCTCTCTTGTCCCGAATCTAGCTCCAAGTCTGGACGCGACTTCGGCGTCCGAACACCAGGAGTCAACCCTGGCCGGGCTCGCCCCTCGCACCACTGTACCGGAGGACGACTCCGAAAAAATCCCAGATACTAATCCAGCAAACCAAGCTGATGTCCACCACGCCGACCTGCGTCGACACCTCGGCTAGCATGGTGCTGCAAACGTCACACTAGCGACCTGCCCCATCACCTTGGCTAGACCGGGGGCTTCGCCATCTCTTCATCAATCTACTCTGGTGACTTCGACGTCACCAGCAGACCAGCTTCGTCACGTTAGCTGGACCGGGGGCTTAGCCTCGCCACATCGACTGTACGACATCCCCACCTCATCGAGCCGAGCTCCTCGCTCGGCCACCTCAGGCTTGGGGGCTTGGACCTTGGCTAGCCTGCGGACTACGTCTTTGTCCTAGCACGAGCTCGGACCTCGTGAAGAATACCGAGTACATTAACCAGCTAAGTCACCTCCATGCTCAGTTTTTTTCTTTCAATGTATTAATTCTTGTTCGGTTCAACCAAACATTATACTTGTGGTAAACAACAAAGTTGTTCGTTCAAACGTTGATTGTTGAACACTTCTTTTTTCATCACCTTAGTCATGAGGGCTTTCGTCACCTCGGTTGCACCACGGGCTTTGGCTCGTCACATCGACTGTGCGGCATCGCCACTTCATCAAGCCAAGCTCTTCGCTCGGACACCTTGGGATTATCTTGGAGGCTGGGACCTCGACCCGCGTCATCAACGCCGAACACATTAATCAGCTCAGTCGCTTTCATTCTCAAAGTTTTTTTTAATTTGTGTTCGGCTTGACCATGCTCACGTGAGTTGTTTGTTAAAAGAAACTCCCTTTACCCATGTTAAATGGCGGCTCTTAAAATTTATATGAGCCGTTTTATAATAAATGTGTTTTCTTCTTGTTCGTTGCAAAGCCTTTTCCTATCACTCCTTCCTCGACTCGAGTATGTGGTCAATAGCCTGATAGCCTGGTTTCTCTCTAAAGCCGCTTGAGTTTAGTTCACTAAACTAGCCTGAGAAGCACTCTGCCTTAGGGATAGGAGGTTGAAGCCGAAGGCTGACCCACTCAAAGTCTTGAGATCGGATGTGTCATGTTAAAGCACGACGAAAGCACAAACTAATTTTAAGACCAATTTTCCACAAAAGTTTTTTAGTTTTTTAAGCTTATGGCACTTTTGATCTATTTGTGTGTTTTTTCTTTTATGAGGCGGGACATCCTCTTGACCGAGGTACCCTGCATAGTAATCCAGCTTGGGAAATCTTTTTCAACCCATAGTTCGGCATTTTTCCTGTCGACCTGCACCTCAGTGTTGGGTCCAAGCATAAATCCTACAGTACACTGCCGGACACTTTTTAAGCATCGACAATATCAACGGGGGGCTGCGACTTGAGCCGAACCCACCAAAAGCCAAGGTACTCCGAGGAGTCCTCGGCAAAATGTTCTCGGACATTGCTTTATATGCATCCGCTTTGAATTGTGTCTTCGGTCAATAATTGGGTTGCCCGACTCCTGTACTTGCCTCCTATGTCCCGCTTTGTTTGGCTAGGTGCGCAAAGGGAGAACCACTTCGATTGTGCTTCCATCTAGCATGGTTAAGCGCCTCAATGGAGAAAGCCGAAAACTGACTGTCACAATAAGAGTAAACTGGTCAGCGATCCGATGACTGTGTTAAACTATAAGATAGATAGAGGTCACCCTATATTAAATGACGGGCCGTTCATAACATTGACCGAAGTGTTTACGGCTTGACTTCGGCTATCGCCGAACACTAACTGAGGGCTAGTAGCTGGCCTCCCAACTTTAAGCTCCTATGACTAAGTGAAAGTTATAAAGCCCGCATATCTGATTGCCTCGTTTCCGCTAACACAACCGCCTTCGGGCACCGAGACGTCGGATATGGGTTGTTCTGTTATTATGAAAACACCCTGCGTAGCATCTACAATGGGGTGGAAGCCGATGATGGGCCACTTTCAACTGATAAACGGCCACAACAGAGTGAAAATAAACATACCATTAGCATTTGTAGTCAGTATGCAAGCGCTGCCTTCTGTAATTATCGTTATAAAGCCATAAATATGCATTAATTTGACTTAAGATTTTGGCCAAGCTAGGTTGCCTGGCTCATGTGCTTACCCCTACGTTCTCGATTGTTTGGCTAGGTGGTAAAGGGAGCACCTCTGTGATTGTTAGTACCGGGTCATCCGAGTTAGTACCTCAGACCGGGTGAAGCCGAAAGCTAGCCATCTTAAAGGATATAATTGGTCGGCAATGACGAAAGTAAAAATTCAGGTGCACTAAAAACCACATAGTTTGGGAACTTTACCCAAACTAAACCCTCAATATTTTCCTCCCGCATTGATCGGAGCTGACGTTTCATGATCATGATCAGCATGGCAACCCAAAGAAAGGAACCGATAGCGGAACTATTTTCTTTGGAAGATGTTTCTTCCTATAACATATCTCTCTGCATACCTTTGTTTATAAAACTGTATGGCTGGATTGCCTCGTTTTCCACAAATCTTTGCCCTCATAAAGGCTTTAAAAAGTGGGACAAACACTCTCTGGCTACTGGCCAAGGAGGTTGAAGCCGATGGTCTGTCAACAAAGTTTTGTACAATGCGGATCCGAGCATTAATGCTGTAAAGTACTTGGGTACATAGAATCATTACACAAATTGTGAGCAAAAATCAATTTTTCTGCAGCCAATATTTTAAAGAGTCAATGGCACAGTCTCTTTGAGACAACCGAGCAGCTGACATAATGCTCTCATAGTTCCCGATTGGAATTGATTTCCTATCTATTAAGCCCCTTAAGGCCGAACTTGGCGAGCTTAGTTTTCGTTAGCTCTAACTCCTTTATGAGATCTTTAATCTCTTTCCGAGAAGTTTGTGTTAAATACAACAAAATTTTCTATCAAACGGATATCAATCCTTAATTCAGCCACCCGTGCCCACATTAAGGCTCGGGGCTACTAGGCTTCGCGCTTATTATTTACAAATATTAAAGGGGCATATCGATCCCCTGATCTGGCATTGCCACCCGACCAGTGTCTCGGGGGCTACTGCATTGCCTATTCAATGCAGAAAATTCAAAGTGCTTAGTGTTTAGCTTGACCGAACTATGGGCAAACGCGTCCTCGGACAACAATAGGTACCATCTGGGACTTATCCGGCATCAAGCTAATATGTTACAGCGAATTCTCAAAACCCTCTCTCAAGGTCCCGTTCGCCGATCACTATCTCCTCTAATGTGCATGCCGGATTTTAGGCCGACACACACCTTGAGGGCTACTGGCTATATATCTCAGCAGAGAATAAATGGCACCAATCGAAAATATTCACAAAACATCAACCCGCAGTCGGGGTAGTGCACCACCTCGGAAGCAGTCCGGCATAAAGCTCGGGCGCGTGTGGCTGGCTCCATAAACGGCATTTCCGGCATTAAGCTCGGCTGAATTTGTTCAATCTTTTAAAGACCTAGATAGTTTATGACACCTCGGACGCTAACCATCGTTAGAGCTCGTATCCAGTCCGTCATTGGAGCTCGGAAGCAGTCCGACATAAAGCTCGGATTCGAGTGGCTCATTCCATAGAAGACTACTCCGGCATTTAAGCTCGGATGAACTCATTCAAATTTTCAGAGGCCAAGCTAATCTATGATACCTCATATGCCGACCATCGTCGAAGCTCGGCTGTAAAAAGACGCCTTGGATTTAGTTCGGCGCTGGAGTCCGGACGTCGGAGGATACCTTGAATGCCGAATAGTGTTGGAGCTCGGCTACAGTCCGACGTTGGAGCTCGGATACACCGCCGCATGGGAAGCACTTCAAACCCGAGGTGTGGCGTAAAAATAACAAGGCATTGATAAAGGCTAAAGATTTAAGGGGCTCCTCGGATACCCGATGTATAAACTCTCCGGACTCACTTCGGCGATCCTCAAGATCGAAGATGGGAAGATTTGTTGAACTAGTTTTCAAGACCGACGACTGAAGATGAAGAGCAGTTCGGAAGAATCGAGGAGCGTCCCCAACTTGAAGACCGGTTCAAAGGGCTACTAACGGTGTCCTGGACTAGGGGGTACTAACCATGTCATATCCCGACGAGGTGGATCGGGCCGAGGACCCCCATGGCGGTTTACTCATGGGCCACTTCGGGCAGCCCATGCCGCATAAAAGGAATATTCCAAAAGACTTGATGATCAATACAAGGACTCCTCTCCACCGACGTATTCGACTAGGACTCTTGTTATCCTAGGCCTCCGGTACATTATATAAGCCGATGCTAGGCTAGTCGATAAAGGATTATGAGATTATTCATCATACCCTCAGGTTTTAGACCACAACATATGATCTCGAGGTAGATCACCTTTGTACTTGATACTCCATCAATATAAACAAGAGCAGGACGTAGGGTTTTACCTCCATCAAGAGGGCCCGAACCTGGGTAAAACATTGTCTCCTTCGTTCCTGTTACCATTGTTTCGAGAATCCACAACTCGGGACCCCCTACCCCGAGATCTGCCGGTTTTGACACCGACAACAGCGAATAAGCAAAGGACACAAACGAAGCAAAAGGAAGATTTTCTCTCCACAACTATTATGATGATGCCTTTGATCTAGATATCACTGCAGTTACATGTGAAGAAATGAAATGCCTTTTTTTTGTAACAGAGAGTTTCCGTATGAAACCCTGATACTTCGAAAGAGATTGTCCGTTTTGTACACGAAGTGCATCCAGTTTTTGCCGTAACCCTCTAACTTTTTAGTACATCTATGTGGGTGAAATGATGATACCATGCCAACTTTCACATTTCCAGAGTTCATTTGTAGTGCTTTTCAATTTCAGGGTCCTTTAGCTTAAAAAATCAGTAAATGCATGAAAAATAACAAATGAAGTCAGAAAGGGTTCAAAATTGATGATGTGGCTTTGAATGGTGCATTTTGAACACACAAAAAGTCTGGAGTTCAAATAAGTTCAAAAAATGAAATCCCTTTGTAACAGATGAGTTTTCGTCCGAAACCTGATACTTCGAAAGAGATTGCCATTTTGTACACGAAGTGCATCCAGCTTTTTGCCGTAACCCTCTCAACTTTTTAGCACATGCTATGTGGGTGAAATGATGATACCATGCCAACTTTCAACCTTTTCAGAGTTCATTTGTAGTGCTTTTCAATTTTCAGGGTCATTTAGCTCAAAAAATCAGTAAATGCATGAAAAATACAAATGAAGTCAGAAAGGGTTGAAAATTGATGATGTGGCTTTGAATGGTGCATTTTGAACACACAAAAAAAATTCTGGAGTTCAAATAAGTTCAAAAAATGAAATCCCTTTGTAACAAATGAGTTTTCGTCCGAAACCCTGATACTTCGAAAGAGATTGTCCATTTCATACACAAAGTGCATCCAGCTTTTGTCGTAACCCTCTCAACTTTTTACCACATGCTATGTGGGTGAAATGATGATATCATGCCAACTTTCAACCTTTTCAGAGTTCATTTATAGTGCTTTTCAATTCCAGGGTCATTTAGCGTAAAAAAATTAGTAAATGCATGAAAAATACCAAATGAAGTCAGAAAGGGTTCGAAATTGATGATGTGGCTTTGAATGGTGCATTTTGAACACACAAAAAGTTTGGAGTTCCAATAAGTTCAAAACAATGAAATCCCTTTGTAACTGATTAGTTTTCATCCGAAACCCTAATACTTCAAAAGAGATTGTCCATTTTGTACACGAAGTGCATCCAGCTTTTCCGTAACCCGCTCAAATTTTTAGCACATGCTATGTGGGTGAAATGATGATACCATGCCAATTTTCAACATTTTTACAGTTCATTTGTAGTGCTTTTCAATTTCAGGGTCATTTAGCTTAAAAAATCAGTAAATGCATGAAAAATACCAAATGAAGTCCGAAAGGGTTCAAAATTGATGATGTGGCTTTGAATGGTTCATTTTGAACACATAAAAAGTCTGCAGTTCAAATAAGTTCAAAAAAATGAAATCCCTTTGTAACAGATGAGTCTTCGTGCAAACCCTGATACTTCGAAATAGATTGTCCATTTTGTACACGAAGTGCACCCAGCTTTTGCCGTAACCCTCTCAACTTTTTAGCACATGCTATGTGGGTGAAATGATGATACCATGCCAACTTTCAACCTTTTCAGAGTTCATTTGTAGTGCTTTTCAATTTCAGGGTCATTTAGCTGAAAAAATTAGTAAATGCATGAAAAATACGAAATGAAGTTATAAAGAGTTCAAAATTGATGATATGGCTTTGAATGGTGCATTTCGAACACACAAAAAGTCTATAGTTCAAATAAGTTAAAAAATGAAATCCCTTTGTAACAGTTGAGTTTTCGTCCGAAACCGTGATACTTCGAAAGAATGAACTAATAGCAAAGAATGAACTAGAAAACTTTTATGAAACTCTAATAGCAAAAAGAATGAACTAAAAATAACCAATTAAAATATTCTGTTATGATCAACTAAAATAAAACTATAATACTGTTCAATAGCAACAAGAATCCATTAAAATATTCTGTTACAATCAACTAAAACAAAACTATAATACTCTTTAATAGCAAAAAGAATCAACTCAAAAGCTTTTATAGCAACTTAAATTATCAAAGTATTTTTTGTTCAAAACAGTAATAGCAAAAGGAATTATCATAAAGAATTTTTCGTTAGAAACTTTAATAGCAAAAAGAATTTTCATAAAGAATTTTTTTGATAGAAACTAAAATAACAAAATCTGTTTTTGAATATAATGATAAAACACATTAATGTTAAATAACAGGAAAAATAATCACTCAAAAATATATTTTTATAGTGAAGTTATTCACAAACTAGTGATTCACACAAATTTCAAAGAATTCAGATTTATACTATTCAAATTTGAAAACTAATGGCACTAAGAGAAAGTTTATAATTTTTCTGACCTAAAGGAAAAAAGAATTAAAAAATAAAGCAAAAAACAAAAGGAAATAAATAATGCAAAAAACAAAACAAAATACAGGAAAAAAATTAAAAAAAATGCCGCCTATGGGGCTACACGGGCCAAGACGCAGGCCCAATAGGCCCAACATGGCAATGACAAGGGTAGGCAAGTACTGCCGACAAATTCGAGAGGAGCTCAGCACCTCTGCCGCAACACAGCTTATAAACAGGTGTTGAGCTCTCTCAGCTAGCGAGGTGGGACTAAACTCCCACCACAACATCGCTGTACCACCCTTTCATCCCGGTTGGTAGCACCAACCGGGACCAATGCCCATCATTGGTCCCGGTTGGTGGCACAAACCGGTACTAATGCCCCCCTTTGGTCCCGGTTCGTGCCACCAACCGGGACCAAAGGTCTCTACTTCCCGCCCTTTGGGTTGCCGAAAAGAGACCTTTGGTCCTGGTTGGTGGCACCAACCGGGACCAAAGGGGGGCATTCGCCCCGGTTGGAGCCATGAACCGGGACCAATGCTCTGGGTATATAAGCAAACAATTGTGAAAATTTTCATTCTCACCTCGCAATTCCCCCCAACGACGCCGACGACATCGACGCCGCCAGGCTGCCCCGACACCATCCGCCGCCCCTGCCATCACCGTCGCTCATGCCCCGTCGTCGCCATCGCCGTCGCCGATGTCATCCCCGAGCCCGCGCGCTGCCCCCGCCCCTACGGCCGCGCCCCCGAGCGTGCCGGCCAGCCGCGCCCTCATACGTCCATTTTGCATCATGCTTTTATATCGATATTTATTGCATTATGGGCTGTTATTACACATTAGGTCACAATACTTATGCCTATTCTATCTTATTTTACAAGGTTTACAGAAGAGGGGGAAAGCCGGCAGCTGGAATTCTGGGCTGGAAAAGGAGCAAATATTAGAGACCTATTCTGCACATCTCCAAAAGTCTTGAAACTTCACAGGAGCATGTTTAAGAATATATAAAAAATATTGGGCGAAAGAAGTACCAGAGGGGGGCCACCCACCGCCCACGAGGGTGGGGGGCGCGCCATACCCCCTGGGCGCGCCCCCAACCTCGTGGGACCCCTAGTGGCCCTCTGATGCCCATCTTTGGCTATATGGAGTCTTTCATCGAGGAAAAAAATCGTAAGCAAGCTCACGGGACGAAACTCTGCCACCACAAGGCGGGACCTTGTCAGAAATAATCTAGGGCTCCGGCGGAGCTGTTCTGCCGGGGAAACTTCCCTCCGGGAGGGGGAAATCATCACCATCGTCATCACCAACGATCCTCTCATCAGGAGGGGGTCAATCTCCATCAACATCTTCACCAGCACCATCTCATTTCAAACCCTAGTTCGACTATTGTATCCAATCTTTGCATCCAAACCTCAGATCGGTACCTATGGGTTGCTAGTACTGTTGATTACTCCTTGTAGTTGATGCTAGTTGGTTTACTTGGTGGAAGATCACATGTTCAAATCCATTATGCATATTAATACCCCTTGATGACCCACAAGTATAGGGGATCTATCGTAGTCCTTTTGATAAGTAAGAGTGTCGAACCCAACGAGGAGCAGAAGGAAATGATAAGCAGTTTTCAGCAAGGTATTCTCTGCAAGCACTGAAATTATAGGTAATAGATAGTTTTGTGATGAGATAATTGGTAACGGGCGACAAGTAACAAAAGTAAATAAAGTGCGGCAAGGTGGCCCAATACTTTTTGTAGCAAAGGACAAGCCTGGACAAATTCTTATATAGAGAAAAGCGCTCCCGAGGAGACATGGGAATATCATCAAGCTAGTTTTCATCACGATCATATGATTCGCGTTCGGTACTTTGTTAATCTGATATGTGGGTGGACCGGTGCTTGGGTACTGTCCTTACTTGGACAAGCATCCCACTTTGATTAACCTCTATTGCAAGCATCCGCAACTACAATAAAAGTATTAAGGTAAACCTAACCATAGCATGAAACATATGGATCCAAATCAGCCCCTTACAAAGCAACGCATAAACTATGGTTTTAGCTTCTGTCACTCTAGCAACCCATCATCTACTTATTAATTCCCAATGCCTTCCTCTAGGCCCAAATAATGGTGAAGTGTCATGTTGTCGATGTTCACATAACACCACTAGAGGAGAGACAGCATACATCTCATCAAAATATCGAACGAATACCAAATTCACATGACTACTAATAGCAAGACTTCTCCCATGTCCTCAGGAACAAACGTAACTACTCACAAAGCATATCATGTTCATAATCAGAGGGGTATTAATATGCATATAGGATCTGAACATATGATCTTCCACCAAATAAACCAACTAGCATCAACTACAAGGAGTAATCAACACTACTAGCAACCCACAAGTACCAATCCCAGACTTGGAGACAAGAATTGGATACAAGAGAGGAACTAGGGTTTGAGAGGAGATGGTGCTGGTGAAGATGTTGATGGAGATTGACCCCCTCCCGATGAGAGGATCATTGGTGATGACGATGGCAATGATTTCCCCCTCCCGGAGGGAAGTTTCCCCGGCAGAACAGCTCCGCTAGAGCCCTAGATTGGTTCCGCCAAGGTTCTGCCTTGTGGCGGCGGAGTCTCGTCCCGAAAGCTGGCTTATGATTTTTTCCTCATCGAAAGACTCCATATAGTAGAAGATGGGCATCGGAGGGCCACCAGGGGGGCCACGAGGCAGGGGGTAGGGCGCGCCCCCACCCTCATGGGCAGGGTGTGGCCCCCTCTGGAACTTCTTGCGCTCATTAATTTTTATATATTCTGAAAATGACTTCCGTGAAGTTTCAGGACTTTTGGAGCTGTGCAGAATAGGTCTCTAATATTTTCTCCTTTTCCAGCCCATAATCCAAGCTACCGGCATTCTCCCTCTTTATGTAAACCTTGTAAAATAAGAGAGAATAGGCATAAGTATTGTGACATAATGTGTAATAACAGCCCACAATGCAATAACATATCGATATAAAAGCATGATGTAAAATGGACGTATCAACTCCCCCAAGCTTAGACCTCGCTTGTCCTCAAGCGAAAGCGGAAATCAAAAAATATGTCCACATGTTTTGAGATAGAGGTGTCGATAAAAATAAAATACAGACATGAGGGCATCATGATCATTCTTAGAACAACAACTTATATGATTGTTGTCATATGATCTCTTAGGCCAAAGTAACAATTCAATCACAATTTCAAGTATGAATCGTAAACTTCATTAAAAACTAACAAACTATAATCTCGGTCATTGAAGCAATTGCAATTTATCATAACATATGAAAGAGTCAATATAAGAGCTTTTCAGCAAGTCCACATACTCAACTATCATATAGTCTTTCACAATTGCTAACACTCACGCAATACTTATGGGTATGGAGTTTTAATTGGACAAAGAGAAAGATAGGGGCTTATAGTTTGGCCTCCCAACGTTTTACCTCAAGGGTAATGTCAACAATAATTGTTCATGAAAACTCACATCCAATTAGCCATATATACCAGGATCTTTCCAACATGTTGTGCTTGCCAAAAGATAAAATTTGATAAGGAAGGGTGAAGATCACCATGACTCGTATGCAAGGTAGGAAATAAAAGTAAAAGATAGGCCCTTCTCAGAGGGAAGCAGAGGTTGTCATGCGCTTTTATGGTTGGTTGCACAAAATCTTAATGCGAAAGAACGTCACTTTATATTGCCACTTGTGATATGGACCTTTATTATGCAGTCCGTCGCTTTTATTTCTTCCATATCACATGATCGTATAAAGCTTATTTTCTCCCACACTAATAAGTCATACATATTTAGAGAGAAATTTTTATTGCTTGCACCGATGACAACTTACTTGGAGGATCTTACTCAATCCATAGGTAGGTATGGTGGACTCTCATGGCAAAACTGGTTTAAGGGTGTTTGAAAGCACCAGTAGTATCTCTACTTAGTGCAAAGAATTTGGCTAGCATGAGGGGGAAAGGCAAGCTCAATCATGTTGGATGATCCATGACAATATAATTTATCTCAGATGTAAGAAAACATAACCCATTACGTTGTCTTCCTTGTCCAACATCAACTCTTTAGCATGTCATATTTTAATGAGTTCTCACAATCATAAAAGATGTCCAAGATAGTATACTTATATGTGAAGACCTCTCTTTCTTTATTACTTCCTATTAATTGCAACGATGACCAAAACTATGTTTGTCAACTCTCAACAACTTTTATTCATCATACTTTTTATATGTGAGCTCATTACTCTCCATAAGATCCATAAGATCTCTTTGTTTCCTTTTATTTCTTTCTCTTTTCTTTTATTCACTCAAGATCATGGCAAAATAATCAAGCCCTTGACTCACCACTAATCTTTATTGTATATAGCTCACAAACTCGATTACATAGAAGGATCATAAAGCAAAAATCACAACTAGATCATACTAAAACTTTATTCTACTAGATCAAGATATTATCAAAAGGATTGAACTAAAAAAAGGTAAAGATAAAAGTGATGGTGATATGATACTGGGGCACTCCCCCAAGCTTGGCAGTTGCCAAGTGGAGTGCCCATACCCATGTGATTATATCTCCTTTGTTGGTGAAGAAGGTGGGGATGTTGATGATGGATAGTCGCACATTAAGCGTAGGAGGTCTTCTAACTTGCGGATAATGCCCTTGAGTGTGATGATGTGCTCCTTCAACAAAATATTTTCACGTGTGAGATATTTATTTTGTATACGAGCTAACTCAATCATCTTGAAAGCATCGATTTATGTTGGGTAAGAAGATCCTGATTCAGTTGAAGGGTGCCCTCGAGCCTTGTCTCCATGCTTCCGGTCCTCCTTGGTCCCTCAACATCGCGGATGTGCAGCACCCCCTCATGCATCTCAATGGTTTGAGGGTGTTGGAGCACTTCCGCGAGGTAGGGGTTGATGACCTTCTCGAAAAACTTGTCCTTGGGGGCACTTGAAGACGACATGACGACCTAGATCTATCAATAAAACAGCTCGAAACAAAGACGAGAGATATTTGCATGATACGAGAGTCAAAACCTCCGGGAGATTATATAATGATTTTTTACCGACCAAAATACTTAACGTGCAAGAAAACAGAGCCCTGAGAGCGCACGAGGTGCCCACGAGGTAGGGGGGCGCGCCCAGGGGGGTAGGGCGCACCCTCCACCCTCCTGGAGTCCTCGTGTCCTTCCCGGACTGCTTCTTATTTTTCTATTTTTCTAAATATTGCAAAACGGAGAAAAATTGCCATTAGAACTGTTTTGGAGTCGGTTTACTTACCGTACCACATACCTATTACTTTTCGGAGTCTAAAACGTTCCGGAAAGTGTCCCTTATGTATTCCTCCGGGGTTATGGTTTCAATAACATTGGTTTCAACATTTATAGGATTACCTGAGATATAGTGTTTAATTCTTTGACCGTTCACCACCTTCGGATTTGTGCCTTCAAAGTTGTTGATTTTTATGGCACCGGAACGATAGTCCTCCTCGATAACGTAAGGACCTTCCCATTTAGAGAGAAGTTTTCCTGCAAAATATCTTAAACGAGAGTTGTATAGCAATACATAATCACCTACATTAAACTCACGCTTTTGTATTCTTTTGTCATGCCATCTTTTAACTTTTTCTTTAAATAATTTGGCATTCTCATAGGCTTGGGTTCTCCATTCATCAAGTGAGCTAATGTCAAATAACCTCTTCTCTCCGGCAAGTTTGAAATCCTAACTGAGCTCTTTAATAGCCCAATAAGCCTTATGTTCTAGTTCGAGAGGTAAGTGACATGCTTTTCCATAAACCATTTTATACGGAGACATACCCATAGGATTTCTATATGCAGTTCTATAGGCCCATAATGCATCATCAAGTTTCTTGGACCAATTCTTTCTAGATCTATTAACAGTCTTTTGCAAAATTAATTTGAGTTCTCTATTGCTCAATTCTACTTGACCACTAGACTGTGGGTGATAAGGAGATGCAATTCTATGATTAACATCATATTTAGCAAGCATTTTAAAGAAAGCACCATGAATAAAATGTGAACCACCATCCGTCATTAAATATCTAGGGACTCCAAACCTCGGAAAATAACTTCTTTAAGCATCTTAATAGAGGTGTTATGATCAGCACTACTAGTTGGAATAGCATCTACACACTTAGTAACGTAATCAGCAGCAACTAAAATATGTGTATATCCATTGGAGGCAGGAAAAGGTACCATATAATCAAAGCCCCAAACATGAAATGGTTGAATAACAAGTGAATAATTCATAGGCATTTCTTGACGCCTACTAATATGACCAATTCGTTGACATCCATCACAAGATACAACAAACTTACGGGCATCCTTGAAGAGAGTAGGCCAATAAAACCGGATTGCAATACCTTATGTGCAGTTCTATCTCCAGCGTGGTGTCCTCCATAAGCTTCGGAGTGACACTTGCATAGGATCTGTTCCTGTTCATGCTCAGGTACAAAACGTCTAATAACACCATCTACTCCTTCTTTATAAAGATGTGGGTCATCCCAGAAGTAATGTCTTAAATCATAGAAAAACTTTTTCTTTTGCTGGTATGTGAAACTAGTTGGTATAAATTTAGCAACAATATAATTAGCATAATCAGCATACCATGGAGCAGTACGAGAAGCATTTAAGACATTTAATTGTTCATCAGGAAAGCTATCATCAATAGGTAGTGGGTCATCAAGAACATTCTCTAGCCTAGACAAGTTGTCTGCAACAGGGTTCTCAGCTCCCTTTCTATCAATAATATGCAAGTCAAATTGTTGTAGCAAGAGAACCCATCTAATAAGTCTAGGTTTAGCGTCTTTCTTTTCCATAAGATATTTAATAGCAGCATGATCAGTGTGAATAGTTACTTTAGAATCAACAATATAAGGTCTGAACTTATCACAAGCAAATACAACTGCCAAGAATTCCTTTTCAGTAGTAGCATAATTTCTCTGAGCATTGTCTAGAGTTTTACAAGCATATTGAATAACATTTAATTTCTTATCAACTCTTTGCCCTAGAACAGCACCTACAACATAATCACTAGCATCACACATAATTTGAAAGGGTAAATTCCAATCAGGTGGCGGAACAATAGGTGCAGAGATTAATGCTTTCTTAAGTATTTCAAATTCTTTTACGCAATCATCATAAAAAACAAATGATATATCTTTTTGTAATAAATTAGTCAGAGGCTGATAAATTTTTGAGAAGTCCTTAATGAACCTCCTCTAAAAACCGGCGTGACGAAGGAAACTTCTTATACCTTTGATGTCCTTCGGACATGGCATCTTTTCTATAGCATCAACCTTAGCTTTATCAACTTCAATACCTCTTTTAGAAACTTTATGCCCCAAGACAATACCTTCATTAACCACAAAGTGGCACTTCTCCCAATTCAAGACAAGGTTATTTTCTTCACATCTCTGCAAAACTCGATCAAGGTTGCTTAAGAAATCATCAAAAGAGGATCCATAGACGGAGAAATCGTCCATGAAAACCTCACAAATCTTTTCACAAAAGTCAGAGAATATAGACATCATGCATCTTTGGAAGGTAGCAGGTGCATTACAGAAACCAAAAGGCATACGTCTATAAGCAAAAGTACCGAACGGGCAAGTAAAAGTGGTCTTAGATTGATCATCAGCTGACACAGGTATTTGAGAGAAAACAGAATAACCATCTAGAAAGCAAAAATGTGTATGTTTGGATAATATTTCTAGCATTTGATCAATAAAAGGTAAGGGGTAATGATCCTTTTTAGTAGCTTTATTTAACTTGCGGAAATCAATTACCATCCTATAACCTATAATAATTCTTTGCGGAATCAATTCATCTTTATCATTAGGAACGACAATAATACCTCCCTTTTTAGGGACACAATGGACAAGACTTACCCACTGACTATCAGCAACGGGACAAATTATACCTGCCTCAAGGAGCTTTAGTATTTCCTTTCTTACCACTTCTTTCATCTTAGGATTCAGCCGTCGTTGGTGATCATGAACTGGTTTGGCATCTTTCTCCAAATTTATTTTGTGTTGACATAGAGTGGGACTAATGCCCTTAAGATCATCGAGAGTATATCCAATAGCAGCACGATGCTTCTTCAGAGTTTTCAATAATCTCTCTTCTTCATGCTCTGAAAGGTTAGCACTAATAATAACAGGATATATCCTTTTCTCATCAAGATAAGCATATTTAAGAGTATCAGGCAAGGTTGGAAAAAGCGGTAGGCGTAAGCGAGGCGGTTGGCCTTCGCCTAGTGCCTAGGCGGTGCCTAAGCACCCTAGGCGTGGCCTAGGCGGTAATATTGGTTTTACTTGTAGTGTATTTGTGATTATTATATGGGTGTTGATATTATTTTAGGGCATATAAATAAGTTAATTACCGTCTACTGCATTGGAATATAACACGTTTGACATATCAGTGCAATATGATGCATGATTTCTTGCTTGGGTAGGCAATTCCTTGCTTGCCCTGCCTAAACCTCCATTTATGCCCTAGGCGAGGCGTTTGGCCATTGCCTAGCGCCTAAGCGTGCCTAAGCGCCTCCTAGGCACTGCCTTTTCCAACAGAGGTATCAGGTAACGGTTTAAGCTCAAACACGGGATCACCCTTGGGTGGAGGAGGATCCCCTAGAATTTCAACAGGCAAATTGTGTTTCAAAATAGGTCCTTTTAAAGAATACTTCATCTATTTATCTTCTTTCATTCATGAACATATCATTTTCATGGTCTAGCAAATATTGTTCTAAAGGATCAGTAGGAGGCACGGCAATAGAAGCAAGACCAATAATTTCATCTTTACTAGGCAATTCCTCTTCACGGTGTTGTCTACGAAATTTAGAGAAATTAAACTCATGAGACATATCACCTAAACCAATAGTAACAACATCCTTTTCGCAATCTATCTTAGCATTAACTGTGTTCAAGAAGGGTCTACCGAATATAATGGGACAAAAGCTATCTTGTGGGGAACCAAGAACAAGAAAATCAGCAGGATATTTAGTTTTCCCACACAAGACTTCAACATCTCTAACAATCCCAATTGGTGAAATAGTATCTCTATTGTCAAGTTTAATTGTGACATCAATATCTTCTATCTCAGCAGGTGCAATATCATGCATAATTTGTTTGTATAAGTCATGAGGTATAGCACTAGCACTGGCACCCATATCACATAAGCCATGATAACAATGATCTCCCATTTTAACAGAAATAACAGGCATGCCTACCACAGGCCTATGTTTTTCTTTAGCACAAGTTTTAGCAATTCTAGCAGTCTCATCATGGAAATGAATAACATGCCCATCAATATTATCGGACAAGAGATCTTTAACAATAGCAATATTAGGTTCAACTTTAATTTGCTCAGGAGGTGTATAAGTTCTAATATTGCTTTTACGAACCACAGTTGAAGATTTAGCATGATCTTTTATCCTAATAGGAAAAGGTGGTTTCTCAACATAAGTAGTAGGAACAATAGGATCATTGTAAGTGACAGTCTTTTCTTCAACTTTAATAGGTGCAGCTACTTTTACTTCTATGGAAGGATGATATTTAAACCACTTCTCCCTAGGGAGATCAACATGAGTAGCAAAATATTCACAGAAAGAAGCTACTATTTCAGGGTCAAGTCCATATTTAGTGCTAAATTTACGGAAAACATCAGTATCCATAAAAGATCTAACACAATCAAACTTAGGTGTCATACCTGACTCCTTACCTTCGTCGAGGTCCCAATATTCAGAGTTGCGTTTATTCCTTTCCAATAAATCCCATTTGAATTCAATAGTCTTCATCATAAAAGAGCCAGCACAAGAAGTATCGAGCATGGTGCGATTATTATCAGAAAGCCGAGCATATAAATTTTGAATAATAATTTCTCTTGGAAGCTCATGATTGGCGCATGACTATAACATTGAGTTAATCCTCCCCCAAGCTTGAGCGATGCTTTCTCCTTCGCGAGGCCAAAAATTATATATATAATTGCGATCACGATGAACAAGATGCATAGGATAAAACTTCTGATGAAATTCCAATTTCAATCGTTTGTAGTTCCATGATCCCATATCATCACATAGCCTATACCATGTCAATGCATCTCCCTTCAAATATAAAGGGAAGACCTTCTTCTTGATAACATCCTCGGGCATACCTGCAAGCTTAAATAATCCACAAACTTCATCCACATAGATTAGGTGCAAATCGGGATGTAATGTTCCATCACCTGTGAAAGGATTAGCTAGCAGTTTCTCTATCATACCCGAAGGGATTTCAAAGTAAACATTTTTAGTAGGTTCAGTAGGTTGAGGAGCAACTCTTTGCTCTAATGGTTGGGGTGAAGATACCCCGAACAAGCCCCTCAAAGAATTATGTTCCATAGTAACAAGTGACAGTAAATTTCAGCACACTATATAATTTTTTCCTTACCAAATTCCACCTACCAAAGGCGCTTCACTCCCTGGCAACGGCGCCAGAAAAGAGTCTTGAAGACCCACAAGTGTAGGGGATCTATCGTAGCCTTTTCGATAAGTATGTTTGTCGAACCCAACGAGGAGCAGAAGGAAATGATAAGCGGTTTCCAACAAGGTATTCTCTACAAGCACTGAAATTATCGGTAATAGAT
>NC_053027.1:329364687-329464991 GCF_003073215.2 Triticum urartu | reverse complement strand
GGAGGTCGTTCCTTGTTGGAACATTATTTACTTGTTGGGATATCATTATATTATCTTGTTATCTTAATGCATCTATATACTTGGTAAAGGGTGGAAGGCTCGGCCTCTCGCCTAGTGTTTTGTTCCACTCTTGTCGCCCTAGTTTCCGTCATATCGGTGTTATGTTCCCGGATTTTTGCGTTCCTTACGCGGTTGGGTGATAATGGGAACCCCTTGATAGTTCGCCTTGATTAAAGCTTTTCCAGCAATGCCCAACCTTGGTTTTACCATTTGCCACCTAGCCTCTTCTTCCCTTGGGTTTCCGGAGCCCGAGGGTCATCTTATTTAAAGCCCCCCGGGCCAGTGCTCCTCTGAGTGTTGGTTCGAACCAGGCAGCCTGTGGGGCCACCTCGAGGAAACTCGAGGGTTGGTTTTACTCGTAGCTTGACCTATCTGAGTGTGCCCTGAGAACGAGATATGTGCAGCTCCTATCGGGATTTGTCGGCACATTCGGGCGGTGTTGCTGGATTTGTTTTAACTTGTCGAAGTGTCTTGTAGAACCGGGATACCGAGTCTGATCGGAATGTCTCAGGAGGAGGTCTATTCCTTCGTTGACCGTGAGAGCTTGTCATGGGCTAAGATGGGACTCCCCTGCAGGGATTTGAACTTTCGAAAGTCGTGCCCGCAGTTATGGGCAGATGGGAATTTGTTAATGTCCGGTTGTAGATAACTTGAACCTTAACTTAATTAAAATGAATCAAGTGTGTGAGTTACCGTGATGGTATCTTCTCGGCGGAGTCCGGGAAGTGAACACGGTGTTGGAGTAATGCTTGTCGCAGGTTGTTCTCTAGTTATTCGTTCGCGCCTTGCCTTCTCTTCTCGCTCTCTTTTGCGAACAGGTTAGCCACCATATATGCTAGTCGCTTGCTGCAGCTCCACATTTTGTACCTTGCCTTACCTATAAGCTTAAATAGTCTTGATCGCGAGGGTGCGAGATTGCTGAGTCCCTGTGGCTCACAATTTACTTCCAAACCAGATGCAGGGCCTGATGACTCCGTTCCAAATGACGCGCTTGAGCTCAAGTGGGAGTTCGACGAGGACTCACGCTGTTACTATGTGTCTTTCCTTGATGATCAGTAGTGGTGCCCAGTTGGGGTGATCAGGACCGTGTCACATGTTGGGTTTATCTTTTATTTTGGCGCCGTAGTCGGGCCATGAGTGATTGGTTGATGTAATGCTATTTATGTACTTTGTTTGACATGGCGAGTGTAAGCCAACTATGTATCTCCCCTTTTATTATCTATATTGCATGGGATGTTGTGAAGATTGCCTAACTAACGACATTGCTTTCAATGCGGTTATGCCTCTAAGTCATGCCTTGACACATAGGAGATATAGCTGCATCGAGGGTGTTACAAGTTGGTAATCAGAGCCTTCCCCGACCTTAGGAGCCCCCACTATTTGATCATTTTTAGCAGCCGAGTTTGAGTCTAGAAAAAAAATGTTTTGAGTCATTTAGGAATTATATATCGGAGAGTTTAGGTATTCTTTTTACTCCCCAGTCTCCTCATCGCTCTGGTAAGGCATCCTGACGTAGAGTTTTGACTCTTCTCTTCTCAAATTTCAAAAAAAAATTAGGATCGCGCGGGTATCTTGGAATCGTTCCGATGGTTTTGTGACGAGAACATTGTTCTTGGTGCCTCCTGTCTTTAGGGGTTGTGGCAGTGTCCTGGGGAGTTGAGCTCCGATGTGTTGTCGTCACAATTTTATCGTTGCAGTTCTGGAATATCTGAGTTTAGTATGCCGACATCGAAAATCTCTTTTATGCAGTTCGTTGGTGAGATAACCTTGACGCCACCCAGTACTGGGGCGGGAGTTCGGGAGTATTGCCATAACTCGTATAACGGATGCTTTTCGAAGGTTGAGGTAGATGGTTTCCAAAGTTTTTTCTCGGTTATGTGTTGAAGGATGGATACGGCTGGATGTTGGATTTGCTAGATTTGGGTGAGATATTATGCTTCCCCTGTATCCCCAACACTTGATTGCATAACTGGTAAGGTTCGGGAGTTTCATAGGTGGGAATTCTTGTAGCTCTAGTTCTTCTTCCACGGATATTTGGTTTGAGATTGGGATTTCATACCGAGTATTCGTTCTTGCTCCGTACCTTGTTGATTTATTCCTCTACCTAAATTCTAAGTGGCTTCTCAATTTATGGATATGTGACCATTTCAAGTGGAATGCATTCGTTCTTATGTTCGGATGTGAAGACTATATGTTGCAATTTCATCCTGCTTGATTCAGCTTCATTTTATCTGTCAATGTGCTAACGGATGTCACCCTCTTCAGGATGGCTCCCGCTAAGAGCAGGAATCAGAATCAGAATCAGGATCCACCACCACCTCCACCTCCTCCGGAGGCATGGCAAGCTGTGATGGCCGCAACCAATGCAAACACGGAGTTGATCATGCAAATTCTTCAAGAGCGCAATCAAGCGAACCAAGGCAACCAAGGCAACAATCAGAATCACTTTGCTACACTCAACCAGTTCCTTGCTAACGGGCCAAAGACTTTCAGCAATTGTGTTGAGGCAACTGATGCTGACGATTGGCTCGTGGATCTGTGCAAGCATTTCGAGTGCAGTAACGTCAGGCCTGAGGACTTTGTCAAGTTCGCTTCCTTCCAACTCAAAGACCAAGCTGCAGAATGGTTCCAGCAGTACAAAGATTCCAGAGGAGGCCGTGCGATTACCTGGGATGAATTCCGTCAAGACTTCAAAGCTCATCATATTCCTCAGAGCATGGTCGAAAGCAAGCGTGAGGAATTCCGCAACCTGAAGCAAGGCTCTTTGTCTGTCTATGACTACAACAAGTTGTTTCAGAAGCTCGCCGCTTTGCTAAGCAGGACGTCCCTGATGAGAAGAGCATGATATACCAGTTCAGGGGTGGTCTTAGAGAAGAAATCCAGCTAGCTCTTGTTCTCTTTGAGCCCTTGAGGTACGATGAGTTCTACAACATGGCATTGAAGCAAGAGGCCGCTCAAATGAGGTGTGATGCTTCCAAGAAGCGAGTCAGAGATGCTACTCCTTCTTCCTCTACTCAAGTGGCCAAGCAGCAGAAGTATTGGCTTCCTCCTCCTCCATTCCGTCAGCCGTATCAGCAGAAGAACAAAGGTGGCAGTGGATCTTCCCACCCACCCAACCCTGGCTTTCAGAACAAGACTTCGTCTCAAGCTCCAAGATCGAGTGCTCCGTATCACCGTCCACTTTCAGAGGTCACGTGCAACAAGTGCCAACAGAAGGGTCACTATGCCAACAAGTGCTTCAATTAGAGGCGTCTCCCTCCTCCTCCTCCCGTGAGATCGGCAAGTACAGCTGTGGTCAAGCATAACCCCAAGCACGCCAAGGTCAATTTGATGAATACAGCTCAAGCAGAGGACTCGTCAGATGTCATCATGGGTAACCTTCCTGTTAACGATATTCCCGCAAGAGTTCTTTTTGATACTGGTGCATCACATTGTTTCATGTCAAAGCCATTTTATTACCAAGCATGAGTTCGTTTCTTCTCATTTGGGTAAACAAATGGATATCGTTTCTCCTGGAAAACGCTTGAGTGCAAGTCTGGAGGTACCAGATGTTACTATCACCTTGGGCGACAACAAGTTCTTTTCTTCCGCAATGGTTCTTGGTAACTCGGATATTGATATTATTCTCGGAATGGATTGGCTTTCTAAGCAAAAGGCGCATCTTGATTGTGCATCCAGGCAGATTCAATTGACTCATTCGTCTGAGGATGTAATTGTCTTTGCCGCTCGTGATGATACCATTCGTCTGTTTTCTCTCAATGAGAAGGGTGAACTGGATGCTATCTCGCAAATTCCAGTCGTTTGCGAATATCAAGACGTCTTTCCAAAAGAGCTTCCAGGAATTCCTCCGCATCGGCCAGTTGAATTCGTCATCGATCTCGAGCCTGGCACGGAACCAGTGTGCAAGCGTCCTTACAAGCTCGGACCTGAAGAGTTAAAGGAGCTGAAGAAGCAACTCGATATTCAAGAGAGAATGGGCCTCATCCGACCTAGTTCTTCTCCGTGGGGTTGTGGTGTTCTTTTTGTGAAGAAGAAGGATGGAACGGACCGACTTTGTGTTGATTACCGTCCATTGAACAAGAAGACTATCAAGAACAAATACCCACTTCCCAACATCAATGAGCTGTTCGAACAACTCAAAGGTGCCCAAGTATTCTCCAAGCTTGATCTCCGTATGGGTTATCATCAGATTCAAATCCGTGAGCAAGATATTCCCAAGACGGCTTTCAGGACAAGCTATGGTTCATATGAATACACTGTCATGTCTTTTGGCCTCGTCAACACTCCTCCGACTTTCTCTCGCATGATGAACTCCATCTTCAACGCCGACACCAATGACTTTGTTTTGGTCTATCTCGACGACATTCTGGTCTTTTCGAAGAACAAGGAAGATCATGCCAAGCACTTGCGTTTGGTACTCGATAAGCTCAGGGAACACCAGTTCTACGCCAAGTTCTCCAAGTGCGAATTTTGGCTCGATGAGGTTCTTTATCTTGGTCATATCATCCTTGCCAAGGGCATTGCGGTGAATCCTGAGAAGGTGTCTGCAATAGTGAATTGGGAACCACCTCAAAACGTGAAGCAACTCCATAGCTTCCTCGGTCTCGCAAGCTACTGTCGAAGATTCGTTGAAAACTTTTCTAAGATCGCGAAGCCTCTCTCAAATCTTCTCCAGAAGCACGTCAAGTACGTTTGGTCTCCGGAGTGTGACATTGCTTTCAACACTTTGAAAGAGAAATTGGTCACTGCTCCAGTTCTGACTCCTCCTGATGAATCCAAACCGTACGAGGTCTTTTGCGATGCCTCTCTCCAAGGTCTTGGCGCAGTGTTGATGCAAGAGAAGAAAGTTGTGGCTTATACCTCTCGCCAGTTGAAGCCCAATGAGAAGAACTACCCCACTCATGACCTCGAGTTGGCGGCAGTTGTGCATGCTCTTTTGACTTGGAGACATCTCTTATTGGGAAGAAAAGTGGGCATCTTCACTGACCACAAGAGTCTCAAGTACATCTTCACTCAGCCTAATCTCAACCTCAGGCAGACTCGATGGGTCGAAATGATTCAAGAGTATAATCCGAGTATCGACTATACTCCAGGCAAGGCCAATGTGATTGCTGACGCTTTGAGCAGGAAGGCTTATTGCAACAGTCTGATTCTCAAGCCTTATCAACCCGAGCTTTGTGAAGCTTTCCGCAAACTTAATCTGCAAGTTGTTCCTCAAGGTTTCCTCGCCAACCTTCAAGTCTCTCCTACCTTGGAAGACCAGATTCGCCAAGCTCAGCTTCTTGATGCTATGGTGAAAAAGGTGAAGATTGGGATTGTCAAGAGTCAACCCAAGTACAAGTGCTACCGCCTTGATGACAAGGATACTCTTTTCTTCGAGGATCGTATTATTGTGCCCAAAGGTGACCTTCGTAAAGTGATCATGAACGAGGCTCACAATTCTCTCCTCTCCATCCACCCTGGGAGCACGAAGATGTATCAGGACCTCAAGCAGGCTTATTGGTGGACTCGAATGAAGCGCGAGATTGCTCAGTTCGTGAATGAATGTGATGTCTGCAGAAGAGTGAAGGCAGAACACCAAAGGCCAGCTGGTCTCCTCCAACCTCTTGCCATTCCAGAATGGAAGATTGACCACATTGAGATGGACTTCGTGACTGGGTTTCCAAAGTCCAAGCATGGCAATGATGCTATATTCATTGTTATCGACAAACACACTAAAGTGGCTCACTTTCAGCCTATCAAAGAGTCAATCACTGCAGCTCAATTGGTGGAGCTCTATACCTCTAGAATTGTCCGTCTGCATGGTATTCCACAAGTGATCTCTTCAGACCGTGGCAGCATCTTTACCTCCAAGTTTTGGGATTCTTTTCAGAAGGCCATGGGCACCAATATCCGCTTCAGTACAGCTTTCCATCCTCAAACTAGTGGTCAAGTCGAGCGTGTCAACCAAATTCTTGAAGATATGCTCAGGGCTTGTGTGATCTCCTTCGGCATGAAGTGGGAGGATTGTCTTCCATATGCTGAATTCTCCTACAACAACAGTTTTCAAGCAAGTTCGGGCAAGGCCCCATTCAAAATTCTGTATGGCAGGAAGTGCCGTACCCCTCTCAACTGGTCTGAAACCGGTGAACGTCGGCTTCTGGGAAATGACTTAATCACAGAGGCAGAGGAAATGTGCAAAGTCATTCGAGATAACCTCAAAGTAGCCCAATCCCGCCAGAAGAGCTACTATGATAGTAAGCACCGTGATTTGGCTTTCGAGATCAGAGATCATGTTTACCTCCGCGTCTCTCCAATGAAAGGTACTCGTCGCTTCGGTATCAAAGGGAAGCTTTCCCCCAGATACGTGGGACCTTTCAAGATCGTCAGCAAGAGAGGCGATCTCGCCTATCAACTAGAGCTTCCTTCAAACTTTGCAAATGTGCATGACGTGTTCCATGTCTCTCAGCTCCGCAAGTGCTTCAAGACTCCTGTTCGCACCGTCAACTTCGAAGACATTGAGCTCCAAGAAGATCTCTCTTATCGTGAGCACCCCGTTGCTATTCTTGAAGAGACTGAACGCAAGACTCGCAACAAGTCGATCAAATTCTTCAAAGTCAGGTGGTCACACCATTCCGATCGTGAAGCTACCTGGGAACGCGAGGATCACCTCCGTTCTGAGTACCCGGCGTTCTTTCAGTCCTAGATCTCGGGACGAGATCCTTTCATAGTGGTGGAGTGTTGTAACACCCCGGATATGATTTACCTAATATGTAATCCAACCCTTGCCGTTTCCGGCGTTAAGTTATTTTATTTTCTCAGGTTCGGGTTTTTGTCTCCGTGTGTTGCTATCGTTGTCATGCATCTCATATCATGTCATCATGTGCATTGCATTTGCATACGTGTTCGTCTCATGCATCCAAGCATTTTTCCCGTTGACCGTTTTGCATTCCGGTGCTCCGTTCTCCTCCGGTGGTCATTTCTACTTTTCTTTCGTGTGTGGGGATTAAACATTTCCGGATTGGACCAAGACTTGCCAAGCAGCCTTGGTTTACTACCGGTAGACCGTCTGTCAAGTTTCGTACCATTTGGACTTCGTTTGATGCTCCCACAGTTAATCGAGGGACCGAGAAGGCCTCGTGTGTGTTGCAGCCCAACACCCCTCCATTTTGGCCCAAAACCCACCAAAACCCTCTCCATCATCTAGAGCGTTCGATCACGATCGCGTGGCCGAAAACCGCACCTCATTTGGACTCTCCTAGCACCTCCTATGCCTATTTAAAGACCCCTCCTCAAAATTTCCGTATCCCCTCCTTCCAAAACCTAAAAAAAACTCGTCGCGCCACCGCCGGAAACGTCCGTCCCAGGCGGACGGAATCGCGCCACCACCCCGCACCAGTGGCAGGCCGCCACGTGGCGCCGCCGGCCGTCCCCGCACCGAGGCCCGGAGAGCCCACGGCGGGCCCTCCCTGGCCCATCTCCTCCCGCCGCCCGATCCACTCCGCCCCGCCGCCTCTTCCCCGCGTCCGGCGCCGCAAGTCCCCGCTGCCGGACACCTACCTCGCCATTGCCGGCCGCTGCCGAAGCTCCCCGCCGCACCGGGTCGGCAACCGTCCCGCGCCGGCGAGCGCCGCTGTCCCGCCGCCACAGGCCGGCTCCGCCCCACTCCGCCGCCCCCTCGTCGTCCGCCGCACCTCCTCCGCCCCGGCAAGTCCGACTACGGCCACTCCGGCGGCCAACTTCGCCTCTGGCGAGCTCGAGGACGAACCTCGGGAAGTGTGCAAATCGGGCCAGATCTGGATCCAGTTCATCTCGCGGTTGACTTTTTGCCCCGAAACCCTAATTCTTTTGCTATGTTCATCGCATCGTAACTCCGTATCCGTAGCTCCGTTTTGGGCATATAGCATATCAAAATGTTCGTTTCATCTCATTGCATCATTTTCAGTTGAGTTCATCTTGATGCCCGAAATGCTGTTGGAAGAATGCTATTTGAGATATTTGTCAGATCTACTGCTCCATTTAGATATTTGTCATTTTTGCTATGATTATTGTTTGCATTATATGCCCCTGAGCTCTACATTGTTTTGTTATATGTTTTGCCATCTATCCAGAGGTGCAACCCATGTATTTTTGTGATGTGTGTGGTGACTAGCACAAGCTTGCAAAGTGGTGCATTCGTTAATGCTGATTTCAGGGACTTAGCAATTCCACTAAGCCCTTGATCTGTTTATCTCAATATGCCATATGTTCATGTTGTTTCCTAGTGATCCGTGCCTCTTTTGAGGATGATCAGTAAGGATGTTTTGTTAATCTTGTAGTGCTCTATCCATCCATGTATTTGTTTGCAATTATGGAGCAACCTAGCTAGAGTCAATCGAGCTCTACTTTTGCTATTTCGTGAATCTGGGCAGATTGTCTACTTGTTAGCGATTTTGCCGAGGATGTTGTAGTTGATCCGTGCATGCTATGTTATTGTTCTTGCCATGTCTATCTTGTATAATGTGTATTCTTGATGGCTATGCTTAGATTGTCATGACTTGCTCTGTAGTGAGTGCATCGAGCTCGTAAACATGCCTACTTGATATCTGATTTTGCATGTTCCAGTTTTTCACTAAGTCTGAGAACTGATTATTTTTTTGCCATGTTCACATGCTTGCAATTGTATTTTCTGGCCCCTTTTGGCTCAAGGTCACTAAGGGACTTTTGTTAATCTCTTTGGGTAGCTCCATGCCATGCTTTACTTTACCATGTTCAGACCCTGTAGCATATAGTTTTATTGCTCCAAAGTGTGCTACCTGATCTGAAATTCCAGACAAGTGTTAATTTCACTAAGTCTGAAATCTGTTTACCAAATGCATTTTTGCCATGCTTGTTTGAACCTGTTAATGGATGAATTGGCCGTAGCTCAGTGTTCATATTTTGTTAAGCATCATGAATGGATCCCTGCCATGTATTTTGTTGCCATGTTTGGGTGCTGTAGCATGTTCTTCTTGTTGCATTTAGATGGCTACTTGCTGTTTTTCGCAGACCGTTGTCATATTCGAATTGCTTGCCATTTCCAAACCGTGGCTCCGATTCTGGCGTTATTTATATCGTTTTCAAGCGATTTCACCTCACCTTTCCAGTGGCACACTTGGACTTCCAAGTTGAGGCCACGTTCATTCATTCCTTGTCAAATCTTGCATATGCATCACAAAGCGCATCCCGCATAGCATACCATGTTTTGCATCATGTTGTTCGAGTTTGCACGTGGTTGATTGTGTCCTTGTTGCTTGTTTGCCTTGTTTGGGTAGAGCCGGGAGATGAGTTCGCTAACGAGGAGCTTGTTGAGTTTGCTTTCGAGGATCCACTCAACTCTGACAACTTTGTAGGCAAGATGATTATACCTTCTATCTTTGCTTTGTTAGATGCTCGCTCTTTTGCTATGCCTATGCTACGATGCCTACCACTTGCTTATCATGCCTCCCAAATTGCCATGTCAAACCTCTAATCCACCATGTCCTAGCAAACCGTTGACTGGCTATGTTACCGCTTTGCTCAGCCCCTCTTATAACATTGCTAGTTGCAGGTGAAGATTGGAGGTCGTTCCTTGTTGGAACATTATTTACTTGTTGGGATATCATTATATTATCTTGTTATCTTAATGCATCTATATACTTGGTAAAGGGTGGAAGGCTTGGCCTCTCGCCTAGTGTTTTGTTCCACTCTTGTCGCCCTAGTTTCCGTCATATCGGTGTTATGTTCCCGGATTTTTGCGTTCCTTACGCGGTTGGGTGATAATGGGAACCCCTTGATAGTTCGCCTTGATTAAAGCTTTTCCAGCAATGCCCAACCTTGGTTTTACCATTTTCCACCTAGCCTCTTTTCCCTTGGGTTTCCGGAGCCCGAGGGTCATCTTATTTTACCCCCCGGGCCAGTGCTCCTCTGAGTGTTGGTCCAACCTAGAGCCCCTTGCAGCGCCACCTCGGGGAAACTTGAGGGCTGGTTTTAGTTGTACGGATTGCTTATCCGATTGTGCCCTGAGAAAGAGATATGTGCAGCTCCTATCGGGATTTGTCGGCACATTCGGGCGGTGTTGCTGTTCTTGTTTTAACCTGTCGAAGTTTCTTGAAGAACCGAGATGCCGAGTCTGATCGGAACATCTTGGGAGGAGGTCTATTCCTTCGTTGACCGTGAGAGCTTGTCATGGGCTAAGTTGGGACTCCCCTGCAGGGATTTGAACTTTCGAAAGCCATGCCCATGGTTATGGGCAGATGGGAATTTGTTAATGTCCGGTTGTAGATAACTTGAACCTTAAGTTAATTAAAATGAATCAACTGAGTGCGTTACCGTGACGGCCTCTTCTCGGCGGAGTCCGGGAAGTGGACACGGTGTTGGAGTAATGTTTGCGCAGGTTGCTCTCTAGTTTTCTAGCTCGTGCTTTGCCTCCTCTTCTCGCTCTCTTTTGCGAACAGGAGCCACCATATTTGCTAGTCGCTTGCTGCAGCTCCACATATTTACCTTGCCTTACCTATAAGCTTAAATAGTCTTGATCGCGAGGGTGCGAGATTGCTGAGTCCCTGTGGCTCACAGATTACTATTACACCAGATGCAGGGCCTGATGATTCTGCTCCAGGTGACGCGCTTGAGCTCAAGTGGGAGTTCGACGAGGACTCTCAACGATACTATGTTTCCTTTCCTGATGATCAGTAGTGGTGCCCAGTTGGGGGTGATCGGGACCGTGTCGCATGTTGGGTTATCTTTTATTTTGGCGCCGTAGTCGGGCCATGAGTGTTTGGTTGATGTAATGTTATTTATGTACTTGATTGACGTGGCGAGTGTAAGCCAACTATGTTATCTCCCCTTTTATTAATTATTTGCCTAACTTGCGACATATGCCTTCAATGCGATTATGCCTCTAAGTCGTGCCTCGACACATGGGAGATATAGTCGCATCGAGGGTGTTACAGACTTGGCATGAAGTAGGGCTTGTTGGGACTTGTAGGAAGGCGCATCTCGAGCATCTTCATGTTGATGGTGGCGTTGTCGCACTTGAGCTCATAGTAGACGTCGTTCATCGTCGTCGTGCACATGTTGCTTGGAGGTTACTTGACCTTCATGATGAGGTGGATCATGAACGTGATGGTGGTCGCCATGGAGATGTGGACGTCTTGCGCTTGTGTCGCTTGGGTGCTCCGAAGAGGATCGATGTGCTTGCCGCCGCCTTGAAGATGACGAAGGGGAAGTAGACTTGATCAAGGCCCGAATCTCCTCCATCCTTGCATCTTGCTCCTCCTTTTGTGCGGAAAGCTTGTTGTCGATGTAGTTCCCTTTTCCTCGCTTCGGAGTGACGAATGTCGATGGAGAGGTTCTCGATGCGCTCTCGCAGTCTTGATTGTGCGCCTTGCATTTGTCGTTGTAGATCGAAGATTGACGCTTTGGTGATGTAGTTGTTCATGCCATCGTTGTTGTGGAAGACCGGAGATGAAATGCCTTGCCTATCCATCACAAGATTCGAGCCAATATTAGTGGAGAAAGAGAAGAACGAATACCAAATGTACCTTGACCGAAGTTGAAAGTGGATCAATGATCACTCCAATGTAGACAAGGAAATAGCACAATTGGTACCAATTCTTGTCGGTTTCTCACACCTACACAAGTAAGGCTTATGGTGGAGCTCGGTGAGGATAGTGGCACAAAAATTTAATGCAAAATGTTAGCAAGAGTCAATAATGTTGAAAGAGATTCACAAATTCGCAAGTGTAACAAGTAGACCAATAGCAATATGTGGCACACGGAAACACACACACGGATAGATAAATGGGGTTGTGCAACCAAGGATGAGCAAAAAATGTGGAATCCATGAAAAACGCTCGTGTTGCACAACTCAAGAGAGACGCTAGCACGATTGCTCACTAGGCGGATACGACACTTGTGCACAACCTATAAGATGCAAAATGGATAAACTTTCTATCCCAAGTATGCTATGTATGTATGGTTCCCGGTGTTTGATACAAGATGATCGGATATGACAATCTTATGCAATGTGGTGGATGCTATGGCTATTGCTTACAAGCTTCTTTGCTCTTTCTCTTTTGCTTAAAAGCTTTTTTTATATATCCACTTTGCGAAATGCACAAACCAAGATAGTAACTGTGTATATGCGGGAACAAACTTGAGGCACACGAGATGATATGATACCAATATGATATGGTATGTATGCAATGTATGGTGTAGATCACTAATGTGCACAAGTAACGTTGCCGGCAATACTCAAATGGCTAGTCTCGATAGGCAAGTAACACAAAATGGGCTAGGGGTTAACAATGCAATTGCAAGGGGAATGTACAATGGAGGGGTACCACGATACCAAGATGATATGGAGGTTACTGCCCTTGGCGATGATGAGTAGCGGTGTTCTTGATGTAGATACCAAGATGATGGAGACTTGTCCCTAAGTAGCCGAAACACCTTAGGAAACGGAAAAACCGTGAACACAAAATCTCAAACGTCAAATGTCAAAATGGTGGTAGCGGGATGCGGTGGTGGTTGCGGAAGCTCAAAGGGATTGTGGAAATGCAATGATGGGTTATGGAGTATGCAATGCAGAAGTGGAGGGAAGGTGGTGGACTATACATGGTGTCAGAGTTGGAAGCATGGTCCCAAAGTAGCCAAAACACCTTAGGAGACACAACTCACAACACAATCAAAATTGGGTTAAGTTGGGGGGGGGGGCGGAAGTGTATAGTGGTCAAGCCTATGCGGAAGTGGTGGTGGTTGATGAAGAAGCAACCGTCCCTAAGTAGCCTAGACACCTTAGGAGACTCAAATCACTCCTCAAGCAACCACATATGCGCTGGGGATCAATATGGGTTAGTTTGCAGAAGTCGGTGCTGGTGTAGTGGATGAAGTGGTGGAAGCCCTAGGCAAAGATGCCAAAATTTTCAAAATTTGATGGAGTCAAATGGTGATGGTAGTATTTGTTTGGGAAGGGGGATGTCAAGAGCTTTCCAACGAGCTAAAGAACGCGAAAATCGGACTCCGGATGAATTAGTTATGGCCGAAACAAAAATCAGCCGAAGTTGATATCTACATGTAGCAGATGTCCGGAAAAAACGGTCGTCTGGTCGTCGGACGTCCGGTCTGGTTGGAAATCTACTGATTCTGCTCAGGTTAGGGGGTTCCGGTCGTCCGGTAAGGTCGGACATCCGGTGGTTCCTGTGGCTCCGGACGTCCGGTAAGGTGACGGTCGTCCGGTGTATCGGGGTCAACTCCAGATCCGAGATTCGAGACGCGATTTTGGGCGGAATTTAGGGATTTTGGGGTCAAAATTGATGAGATTTCGTGGATGAAAGATGGGGAAACTTGGGGAGATGCTAGATCCACTCAAAACCAAGCAAATACATGGATCAAAATCAACAAAACATCATCAAACCAACAAATCACAAAAAAAAATTGGGGCTATTTTTGGTGGGGATTTTCAAATTTAGGACGAAATCAAGCAAAAGAAGGCTAGAAAACGGTGGGGGAGGCTCCGAAATCGTGATCAACGTGGCTCATGATACCAAGATGATGTAGGGTAGGAACCCTAGGGGCCGATCTTTCACGAAAGGAGCGGATCCCGTCCAAGAACGCGAAGAACATGGGGGGGGACGAGGGAAAACACAAGAGGAAACACAAGAGAATCACTCAACCAACAAGAATAGATCACACATGCACTAGATCGATGAACACAAAGGTAAGATACAAGATCCAAAGTCAACAACGAACGATACAAATGTAGCCGGTCTTCTCCGTGAGGAGGTCTTGATGTTCTTCTCCAAAAGGAGGTCTTGAATCCAAAGGGATCTTCTCCGAAGAGGCCGCGTTCTCTCACGAGGAGTAGATCCGATGTGGATGAGCGAAGCTCTATCTCTAAGTATGAGCTAAACCAACGCTAATCCTCAAATGGTGGAGGTGGATGAGTATATATAGTCTAGGGCCACGAAGAGGTAAGTGAGGGCGAAGGGATACATGGGCTCGGCCTGATACACTATGCACAGACAGGCGTCGGACGTCCGACGGGTACCGGACGTCCGGTGGCTCACGAGGGTCCGGTCGTCCGGTACTTGTCGGACGTCCGACGTTTTGGCTCGGTTGACGTGGCGCCGGATTTCCGGAGACGGTCGGACGTCCGGTCGCTGGAGTGTGTCGAACATCCGGGACTTGTCGGACGTCCGCTCGTTTGGCTCGGGTGCGGGATTGCCGGTCGTCCGGTCCGGGCCGGTCGTCCGGTGGGTCTTCAGGCGTCGGACGTCCGGTCCCGACCGGTCGTCCGGTGGCTGGAGCTTCTTCCGTAGCTCTTCTTCTCGTTCCTCGCGCTTGGTGTCCTCGCCTTCTTGTCCATGGTCTTCCTCTTGGTTCCTGGTCATGCATAGCACACATGTTTGAGGTAGTAGCCATGTCTCACGTATGGAAAGTGATGGTTCGAAGAGGAGCAGTTCACCTTGTGTCCAATGGTGTATAGATGAGGTCTCGTCTTATGTTCTCTTAGGGCTTGGAGAGTAGTCGGAGTGTACATGGGGATGAATGTGGGATGCTCCGATCACCAAGCCTCGCGAGGCGGAGGACACCAAGACCTCTAGAAGGAGCGACCTCCTTAGTATGGCTCCTAAGGAGCGGAGATTCCTATGCAAGCGCTCACCTCGTGAGGTTCGGATGACACAAGCCATGAGACCAAGGCTAGGTGGCAGCCAGCGGGCGCAGTACAGTAGTTTGCTCTTTGGTGATAAAGAGGCAAGCGCAGGCACGGAGTCCCAAGGAATCAGCCAAAGGTTTCCATTTCTATGCAACAAGACCAAGACCGCCAGGATGGCAGACGGAGGTCATCGCCGAGCCCACCATGACGTCGCGACCAGAAGCTTTGTAGGCAAAGACCACCTTTCGCCAGGATAAGATGTACTAGTTGTCTCCCTTCAAATTTGGCCATTGTGGGATCCCTTCCCGCCTCCATTTTGGGGGAAGAGGACCAAGGCCACTATAAATAGGACCTAGCCACCACCATAGAAGGGGACGGATCATTCAGATCATCCTCTCCTTCACCAGCTCAAGAATACACCTCCTAAGGTTGTTCTTCCGCTGTACTAGTTCATCAGCAGCCCACCTCAAGGCCAGTCCACCACAAAGCAGGAGTAGGGTTTTACACCGCAAGGTGGCCCGAACCTAGGTAAACTGTTGTGTCCAATTTCCTTCATGTTCATCGAGCTAGGCTTAGAGATCGGCAAGTAGACAAGCTAGGGATGTTGAGTTCTTCGCACGCACCCTACTGTTCGAATCTATCCAGGGTTTGTGGAGCCCAAAATCCGACACAGATATTATGCTTAGTGTTTCCATGTGTGCCCATTTTCAAGCTACACCGAAGGAATCACACCATAAGGTTGTGAAGCATATTCTTCGATATCTAGTTCACACTCCAACACTTGGATTATGGTATCCCAAGTGATCGGCTTTTGATCTTATTAGATATTCTGACTCTGACTATGGTGGTGATCGTGTGGATCGCAAGTCAACATCAGGCACATGCCATTTCCTCGGACGATCCTTAGTATGTTGGTCCTCGGAGAAGGAGAACTGCGTATCACACTCTACTACTGAAGCTGAATACATTGCTGCTGGTTCGTGCTATACTCAATTCCTATGGATGAAGCAAACGCTCAAGGACTACAACATCGATGTGAAGAATGTGCCACTTTTCTATGACAACGAGAGTGCCATCAAGATTGTTCATAACCTAGTTCGGCACTCGAAGACTAAGCACATCTGATTCATCATCATTTTCTTTGAGATCATGTGTTGAAGGGCGACATCTCTATGAGCACGTGAAGACTGAAGAATAGCTATCCGATATCTTCACAAAAGCCCTTGGATGAGAAGAGATTTAACAAGTTGCGGTGTGAGCTAAATATCTTAGAATCTTCGAATGTTCTTTGAAAGGACACACATCCTAACACATATGCGAAATTGATGACTTAGATGTGCAACACATGAAGTAATGCTTTTCTTCAATCAATGAGGACCAACCCTCCAAGTGTGAAGAAATTAACGAAGAATTTGATTCTTAGAGCCCTACAACAATTGTACGTGGCATCTGAAATCATCATTCGAATATGATGGGACACGCCACCAACAAAAGTTGAGAATTGTCAAAAATTGAGTTCTTGTTCATTTTGCAAACTCTTCAATCTTTCAAATTCCTCAACTGGTCAAATTCTTCAACATTGCAAAGTCTTCACTCTTTCCAACTGTGTTCTTCATTGACTATATATATATATATATAAGTTTTCAGTCCTCTATAGCATTCACTTATAGCTAATTCTTCAAGTTGGCTTTGGCCTAAGTGAATGTGATCGGACCCGTCCCCCTCTATGCTCAACTCAACCCAGTCTGTTCACAAATTCTTCATGTGGGTTCTATTTGAAACCCGTTCAATATCTTCAATGTGTCTTTGTCAGCTGAAGAATTTACGAATGAAATATTAAAATACTCTTATTTGAACTTTCGGTGTTTGCCGCTCAAACCTTTCCGCATCCCATGATAAGATTAATCTATCCACCCACAATCTAACACGATCTCCACTTCTCAGTACGTGCATGACACATGTCGCTAGGATGGGAAGGGTCAGGGGTACGTTCGTCCATTTTCCACGGACGAGCGGTTTTTCACCTTGGGTATAAATACCCCTCGCCCTCCTCAGACCTCATTTACTCCCTCGATCTCACTCCCCTCGCTCGAGCTCTCTGACCTAGCGCCATCGCTACCTTCCATATCGCCGTGAGGAAGAGCTTCACAGCCTGACCTCTTTGCCTGTCGTACTCGTGCCGGCCGTGGAAATCTTCACTCCACCGCCACCATAGCTGTCTTCCACCACCAAGTTAGGGCGTGGAAGATATAATGGATGAGCTTCTCAACTTCTACTCTCAGTTCATCGTGTTCTTCGTCAAGGGTAAATAAAATCTATTTTTACTGCCCTTGTTGATTCTGATGATTTCCACAAAATCTTCAAAAGGTGTTTATTCTTCAACTTCCACACTCTTAAATACCACAGTTTTTTCTTGATTTGTTTCTCTAAGCACTGTTTTTCCTCAAGATTCCTCAGTTGTGTGGATTTTCAATCTATACAATCTGGAACCTAAGTCAAGAACTCTTAGTGAAATTTCAAGACACCATGGTCAAATTCCTCAAACTTGTTTCTTTTGAAAACTTTCTGAGAACGCTAGATGTTCAAATTATTCCCACCTATATTTTGTTCGTAGGTACACATGTCTGCTACTGAATCTCTAGGTTCTCATCAACTTAACTCATTTCAAGTGTTCCTTGAAGACAAATTGTATACCTCATCAAAAAAATTGATTGTTCAAAATCCTCAAGTGAAGAAAATGGCTGATAGTAAAATACCTCAAAAAGGAGGAAAGAGACCAGAAGCGAATACTGCTTTTGAAATCCCCGATGACATATATGATGAATATTGCACTCCTGACGAAGCCAAGCATGGCAAGGAGAACAAAAATCAGCGCAAAGTGCGCATTCAGCAGATTGAGAGGAGATGGGCCAGAGAATGGAGGGATTATCGATATGTGACTCCGAAATACATGAAGAAATTCGCCGTACACCGTCCATGCCCAAGACCTCCATTGGAACCAGGCCAAGTTGCTAATCCCACTAGCATCAAAAGTGGTCAAGATTTTCCCAAGGAGTGGTCCAATCGGCAAGCTAAGTTGGCCAAAATGGCCAAAGAAGCAGTGAAGAAATCCAATGAAGATTCTGCTACTACTGCTGTCGAGGCCTCTGCTAGCAAGCCTAAGAAGGAATCCAAAGAAACCAGCTGTCAAGCCAAGTTCCTCAGCTGGAATGGCCTCATGGCCAAGCTCTTCAAAGCAGCTCTTGCCCCCTCTTGCAACATCCTCAAAAGCAGCTCCAGCCCCCTCTGTTGTAAAATTCTCAGCAACTGCTGCAAAGTCCTCAGCATCTATGCATATTGCCTCTCGCCAAAGGACAACAAGAATATCAATTGCTTCGGGAGCTTCTGCAAGTTCCTCACCTCCGCCTCAGTCTTCAACTGGTCCAACGTTGGCAAAGAAAAAGGCCACTGCTAGACGAGGCACAAGGCCAAAGCCTCACAAGAAGCGGGTTGCCTTTCAATTTCCGTCAAGTGACAATGAAGCTGATCATGAAGAATTGGCTGAGATCATCAGAGATAGACATGCAAGGGCCACTAGAGCCAAAGGCAGTGAAGTGCCCCTCCTGCTGGATCCAAAGTTGAACCTTGATTTCATAGATTTGTTTACAAGGACCCTAACACTCCTCTGCCTGACTTCAAACTCACTCCTAGCCAAAGTCATATGTTGACAGCCTTCATAGGCGAAGAAAAATGGAAATTTGAGAAGGCCAATCAAGTGAAGAAAGCTCAGTACAAAAGGAGTGTTTTGTAAAAAAATGTTGTGAAAATGTCTCCTGAAGAACTTGTGACTATGCAGACTGAGATCAAAGCACTCAGTGATGAATTTGATGCATATCATGTAGATTGGCTAGGTGCCAAAGTCAGATTCGTTAGAATGGCGAATGGATTCACACCAAATGTTGCAGCTTCATTGAAACAAGAAATTCCTCAGGCTGAGACATCTGCTCAGCCTACTAAAGAGAATGCAAGCATAGTTGATCAAAATCATACTGTTGAAGAAAATGAAAGCATTAGGGCTTCTAAAGAAATTCCAGCCTATGAAGAAATTGCCAAGGCAACCTCCAATGTTTCATCTGATGAACAAACTAGATAAGTCGAAGTATCTGCTACTACGCCTGAGGAATCTAAACATGCCAGGGTAACTGCATCAATTGTGCCTGAAGAAACTGAAACAGTTTCATCTGCTCCTCCAGCAAAGTCATCACAGATGAAAAGTATCAACCTTCCTTCTGCATCAGAAGTGAAGAAGACAAAGCTGCGGAGAAGGCAGCAGTGAAGAAAAGGAAAGCATCTACGACATCAGAGTCTTCTGCTCCCAAGAAAGTGAAGACTCTCACGAGCTCATTTGCCTAATTGATGTTGTTCTTGTATCAAGCATGTCATCAAAGGAGATTGTTCCCTTTGGTGAGGAATATGTCATTCCAGATGATAGTGATGAAGAAAATCCTTCTGTTCCTTCTTCAGAGGAGTTGGATGAAGACATTGAAGTGGATAATATCCCTTCAACTTCGCCGGTATCATCGCCCATGCCTCAGTTCATAGCGGAAGAGGCAGGTGTTGAAGAAATTGATGAAGAAGATGAGGATGTGGACATTGGGTCTACAACTCCGATTTTGAATGATGACTATTGGGAAAGTCATCACCGTAATTCATCACTTACAACCTCTACATCAACTTCCTCAGTCCCCAGTCTGAACTGAAGAAATTCATATGGGCTCTGATGGACATCAAGCTTCACTACATTCTATTCCAGAAGAAGTTTCAGCCACTAGTGCTGAAGAAATGCAGGCCAAGGCTGCTGCTACTGAAACTGCTACTAAAATTCCTTAGCCTGTGGCTCCAGAGGTTCTGCATCAAGAGGCTTTGAAGACTTCATCTGTTAATCTTCAGCCCAAGCCATAGAATCCTCACAACAAGAAGTAGAAATTCAAAGCTGGCGATTTCCTTGCTGAGCATCATTTCTTCACGAATAATAGTCCTTATGACTCCGCTAGACTTCATCGCAAGCGCTTCTGGACTGCCAGCCAAATGAACTTCTATTCCCCACTGCTATTTGATAAAGACAAGTTATTTGATCATGAGAAAATTCTCATGTGGATATGGAGTCTCTTCCATGCTTCACCCCAATCCTCAGTGTTCTTCATGCCACTGGGCTACTCAACTTCTGCACTGACATCTGCAATTGGAATGAAGAACTCATTCTTCAATTCTACGCCACATTGTACATCACTGGAAATGTTGAAGTTGTGGAATTCATGGGTGCTCGACTGGATGACCGAAAACACTCATTACAAAGCACCGACCTGTGAATTGCTTCATACCGTCCCAATCAGTCCTCCCACTAAAGGTGCAAGGCTCATTTATGCAGAACCACAACTTCCAAATCATCTGATGCAAGTGTTGATGAAGCCTTTGAAGCCCGGCCACGCTCCAAGGACCAATTTTCTTGTCAAGGAACTGCTTTATGTGCCAAGGACAATGTATCGCATATTGACCAAAATCCTCAGTCCGATCAAGGGCCACAACTCTGATGAAGAAGAGGTTGTTGGCATAATGAAGAATCTCATGTTCAATATCATTCATGGTATTCCTATCAACTATCATGGTTTCTTCATGAGGACTTTGGCCAATGTTGCTTTGTCACCTTTTGAGTTGAAGCCATATGCACCATGGATTATGAGATTCATCAGATCAAGGTCTTCAATTCACTTTAAGGCTACCATTCCAAGTCATCTCAGGTACTTGCCACCAATTGAAATCCTCGAAAGGACTATTTCCTCAGCTGATGAGACGGGCAAGGCTGCTGTCATCGATGAAGGACTCGTCCATTGGACGGACAGTTTTGCAAAGCTACATCCCATTCCACCAATGACGACTCTGCAACACAAGATTCTGCCGCAAAAGGTTGAAAGCAATATCCTCAAGCCACTGCTCCGCGTGTGATTACTGATCGTGAACATCTCCTTAGTCTTCATTGGAAAGTTGATAGAAATCACAAGCGGGTCAAGCGTCAGTTTGGTGTAATTCTTCGGAACATGACTTTCACTCAAAACTCTATGAAGAAGAATCACTACTACTTGCATGAAGTCTTTGACTGCACTTGGGCTATTCTGTCTAATCTCTACAGTGCTGAAGATCTCAAGGAGATGGACATCCAACAAGACTTTGACTGGGCACAGCCACCTTCAAAGAAATTCAAGAAGGTCAAAGTTCCTCACTTCGTCACCAGCTCATATTCTTCCTTGCGCGAGATGGATGAAGCTCAAGAGTTGAACGACACCGTGGCAGGCCCTACTCCAACGGACAACCGCAACAACACTGGCGCTCCTCCATCAACTTCATGATGATATTCTTCAGGGGCGTTAGTTCTCATTTTTTATCCCTTTTGGTCATTCGATGACAAAGGGGGAGAAATTTGAGGTAGTCTTCAAGAGGGTCTCTTATATGGGCGTTTTTTTGTTAAGTTACAACTCTTGCTCTTCTGAGGTGTTTGCTCTGATGAGTTTTAAACTTAAGTCCTATGGTGCTCCGACTCTTTTGGACTGCTTTCTACATGCTTATTCCTCAGCTGCCTTAATGCACGCATGCTGAATTCATCAGAGTCCATATTTCATCATGCATTTCAAATTCTTCATATCATATGTTAAATGCGTGTATGAATTACAATATATAGGGGGAGATCTCCTTGATTCTAATCTACAATGTGCATTTTCTATTCAAAGCAAATTCCTCAAATATGCACATCTTCAGGGGGAGTTCTTCTATATCTTGCAATCCAATTCCTCAATATCTGTATTTACACTTCATATAATTATCCCCGTTGAAAACTTAACCTATATTGTCATCAATCACCAAAAAGGGGGAGATTGTAAGTGCATCTAGTGCCCCTTAGTGATTTTGTTGTATTGAAGACTTATAGGTTAAGGGATTAATGTGTTTGTGAGTGTACACAGGTACTATAAGTCTATGAGGAGATTGATATTTACGATGAAAGTCGACCCCTAAGAATGAATATCTTCAGTTGTAGAGTTTGGTTTTCTTGAAGACTTTGAAAGGGAGGAAATTGGTGTGACCTTGAAGACTTGATATTCATGCGAGGATTATGGAGCGTGAAGTCTTTGTTTTCGTAGTTTCATTTTCTCTTACTTGAGTCATAGGAAATACCATACTATTAAAGGGGGTTGAGGTAAAACTAAGGAAAAGTTTCCAAGTGATGCTCATATCAAATTCCTACACCTACACAATTCTTTCGAGTGAAGCCATTGGAAATCTCATACAGTTCAGTCAATTTTTTAGTGACAAAGACGAATATCTTCTGTTCTCTAAGGAATTTGTCCTGACTGAGTAGTTAGGAATTCGTCAGTGCGGATTGCCTACAAGTGAGGTGTCACACCCTGATTTTCATGCCACAACACTTAAGCTAATAAATCATGATAAAGTGTGGTTTGACAAAAACTTTTGCATCAATTGGCTTTTATTTGGAGTTGATTTTCTCTCTGTGTTTTCCAAGTGCTCTTTAAAGTCAACACAACTACCCCTCCCATACTTCATCTCCTTGCTCCAAACTTCTGCCCAATGACCATGCCATGTGTATAGTGCAATATAGTATTTTCTTACAAAAATAATTTGGCCAAATAGTATTTTCAAAAATTAGTTTTCCAAAAACCCCTAAATGGGTTTTGCACTACAAGTACTTGATTTGGGGTATGACAAATATTTCAAAGAGAATATTTGAATCCTATTAGATATAGGATTCCCATAAACCACAAAAATATAATTTAAAAAGTTATTTTCCTATTTTATTTAAAAGCTTTTTCTTAAGGCCAGAAATGGTCTTTAATAGGGAAAAAATATTTTATTGTTTCAGAAATATTTGAGAAAAATTAGGGAAACTCAGTGGACATATATTTTCCATATATATGAGTTTCAACACATGGCCGTGATCAAAATATTGGACAAAACCTCCCAAAACCATTTCTGCCCATTTCAAGGATTCGAAATATTTCTACAAGAAATATTTTCCAATAAATCCAGGAAAATTCTAGCATGTCACATATGACATTTTTGATGATCTTGCCAAGTCTCAAGTCATGGAGAATAGTATAACCCCATGAAACCCTCTCAAAAGCATTTCTGCCCTTTTTCATGTTTGAACAACTTTGCACTGTCAAACATGTCCAAATGCTCTCAAACTTGGTGCACATGCTCAAATGGTGTAATAATGCATCTAGACCAAATGGCACAAGTTGAAGAGAATGTTATATTGGTCAAAGTGCCCCAAAACCTCTCTGTCCAGAACCAAATTTGAACAAGTTTACATTCGCAACTTTCTCATTTTGATCTCAACTTTTGTGGACATGTTCAGAACCTCAAATGATGACACTACACTAAGTGGTGCATCAAGGAGAATAGATTTGCATGGATAAATCTTGGAAAGTCCATTTTTGATGATTTCTAGGGTTTACAAAAGTTGCACTGGCCACTTTGCCCAAATGAGCTCAAATTTTGTAGAACACCCTATTTCTAAGTGCCATTCCATCCTGTTAAATATCATGGCAAGTGGGATTAATTTTCTTGCCCAAACCAACAACAAACACCTTCTGTCATTTTTCCAAAATCATCATTTTGACCTCTTCCACTAATCTCCATGAGCCCAAGTTTTTACCACAGCTGCCCCAGGTCACCTCCTACCTCCAGTAGCTCCCCCTCTTCCAAAGCTCAATGATTGAGGGGTAAAAACCTATGTCTCCCTCTCTGGACAACTGTTTTCTCTCCCTCCCTCAACCTCCCTCCTCTCCTACTAGCTCTCTAGGGCATCCAATGCCACACCTACATTGTTTACTCACCCCCAAAACCCCCAGACACAAAAGGACATGCTCATGGAACATAAACAATGCCAGTGCATGCAGAGCTCGTGCTCTGGAGCACGCTACAGTGCTCTCCCGCACTGTAGCTCACCCATGCCAAGGGCATACGACAACCTTGGGCGTCGGGGTGATGTCTCCCGAGGTGGCCTCGGTGTCCGGGACATGGCACGCTGTCGGACCCCTCCAGAACCTCTCTCCTCTCCCCTCTACAGGCTCACCCGAGCGCGTCCGTGGACACTGCCCACGGTGCACCACGGCCACACCCATATAAGCTACTCCCGACCTCTTATCTGGCCTCTCATCGCTCTCCCTCTCCCCCCATAAACCTCCCAGACAACATCCCTCTCCCTCCCATGCTCTCTTTCCCTCTCCATCGCCGCCATGGTCGCTGCCTGCCTCCGCCCCGCTCCGGCGAACCAGAGCCTCCCCTCCTCTGCTTTTACCATCAGGGGAAGCATCACAGGCCAGCGGAGCCCTCCTGCTGCTTCTCCTCCTGCCCTTGTGCTCACGGCGTCGCGCCCATCCACTCCAGACGCCGCCCGCCATCGCCAGGTTTGTCGTCGCCCCAGATCCTCCCAGCTCGCGCGAAGCCCCTGGATGGAAGCGGCTCGGCATACCGAGTCCATCGGTGCACCGGACGCCACCGGGTACGGCCGGAGTCGCCGGGGATCAACGACGGCGTGTGCTCGGCCTCGCCTCCCCTGACGCTCCTATGCCTCAGGCGCGAGGTAGAGGACGACCACCCCGCCAGCTGGCAGGGGGGCCCGCCTGTCAGCAGCAGAGGCGACCGAGCCGGCCCACCAGTCGGGTTAAGTGGACACGGCTTCGCGCTAATCCGCTTGCCCCGTTGGGTGGCGCCCTCCCACAGTGCGCCTTCGGCGTCACCTCCTCCCTCGCGCAGCTGAGCCACTGGGCCGAGCCCAGTAGGCGTTGTTTAGCTGGGCTTCGCCCAGTGCGCTTTATAACGTTGACTTCTTTTCTTCCTTTTCTTTTCCAGAAATGTTGTAAAATCCATAATCAATTCATTTCAAGTCCAAATTAGGTGATTCAAATTTCTAGTGACTCCATAAATCATGATCTATCACATGGTGCTATTTGCACATTTTTCCAGAAACTTTCTCTTCAGAAATATTTATCAAAATCCTATTTTTGTATTTCTGTGTTAAACTATAGAAAATCACAGAGAACTCGAAATTGATCCAAATGCAATGATTCAAATTCGTAAATACCTATATGTTCCAAACTTAGTTTTTGAACATTTTTACCAATGCTTTCTGTACCACATCAAATATTGGTCTATTTATCCATGTATAGCCAACTTTGCAATTCCCTAGGAATTTCATTTGGACTCCAAATCCAGTGAAACCAATTTCTAAATACTTCTAAAATCATGCCTTGTTTAATGGGTACTTTTACTCATTTTTATAAAAAGGCATTCTGTAGACAACTTGCAAATCCATTTAAATCCCTTATATCCTTCATATTGAAATGTTCCAAAATATCCACTTATCCTATTCCATTGAAATCACTTTGGTTATTCCTCGTATGACCAGAGGTATCCTAGAAAAGTCCAACTCACATTTCTAGAGCACTTTTATTTTCTGCCTTGTTGTGTTGCTTATTATGGTTGCTTTCGACGATAGTTGACGAAGTAGACGAAATGCTCGGAGTTGGACCAGAGATATTTGAAGACCTCGAAGACTTTGTTAAAACAGGCAAGCAGCCCTTTGACCATGTCTATGAAACCCTTTTTATGCATGACATATAGCACCATATTGTTGTTGCAACGGAATCATGATGAGGTGGAACCACTTTGATGGTTTGCCTCCGTTACTTCCTCGTTGATACTTGAATTGTGCATGACCCTACCTCCTTATGAGGGTTATGCCGGTGGGAGTAGATAGGATGCTAAAGTAGTTGCTACGCAAAAAGGTACGGGAATATGCGTGGTGATGGAGACAAAGCATTTTCAAAGGACATTTCGAAAACCCCGTCGGGTGCCACTTATGCCCAAGGGAGATAATGAGATGGGTAACCGCTTGATGACGAAGTGGTGTACCAAGGCAAGTGTGTGTGTTGCTTTCGAAAACGGATTGGTTTAAGTTGCGACCGTTATTCCAACCTTACATGCGCAACCACTCTACCCTTATATGGGAAAGGGCATTATTGATTACCTAGGCCGATACTAGCTTGGATCCCGCACTACTAGTGACGGGGGAGAGTTGGTGCTCTCTCTCGGGACAGGGTCATGCCAGGTAGGGCGGCCAAGAACATTTTTATGGGGCACCGGACACACCGTTGGTACCCCGTGCCAGTGGTATGTGATGAATATGGGAGCAAGGCTCCACAATTTTAAGTTGTGAAATGTTGGGCACAGGGGTTACTACCAATCGAGTGGACTCCATGTTAGTGTCGTCTAGGGAAAGATTGTGATCAGGTGCTTATCCCGGGTACTTGAGGTACCGCAGGTCGCGGATGACACGGAAGTTCCCCGGATCTTGTGGGTAAAGTGTGCAACCTCTGAAGAGCATAAAACTATTCGAATAGCCGTGTCCACGGTCAAGGACAGTTGGGTAACCGCTCTTGGGCTACGTCCACATGTTTACAAACCAGTGTATGTGTTTGGATAAGTGGGAAGAACTAATTGAGTCAAGTCAAAGGACTTGACATGATTGAGTTGGCTTGATGCCCACTCTATTTATGTTGATATCTGTAACCTGTCCTCATGGTTACTTGAATTCTCCCGATGCATGATTTACCAGTTATTGAACATGTCATAACACAACAAAATTAGCTTTCTGCAAAAATTTACCTATGTCATGCATTGTTGTATCTTGAGCCAAAACATGGGTTGCTTGCGAGTACATTCAAAGTACTCATTGGCTTGCCACTGGTTATTTTATTGGCCAGGCATGAAAAAAACAGGATATGATGAAGAATACTTCGGTGACGAACATGCGAGCTAGGCGCTTCCAAGTCAGAATGCATGTAGGGTTAACGCAGATGGCATGGGTCCAAGTTATCGACGAAGATTTCCGCTGTGATGTTATACTCAATACTTGACCATAATGGCCCTACTTGTGTAATATGGTATGTATGGATGTAAGACTCTTGTTATTCAGCTTCGGTGTGTTCAGTGAGCATTGATCTCTGGGATCACTGTACACGTGCATTCGGTGATCACGACTTATGAGTCGGGGTCCCCACATGAGGAACATGGTAGCCCTAAGGAATTTGATACTCAAATTTCCGCCTGTTGTTGTGCTACGCGCCAGCTGTCCCAAAATATCTACCCACCTAATGGTCATATCATTGAAGGGCATTTATGTCTTATCATGTCGAGCTGCTCCCTAGGCTATAAATAGCCGCCCCCTACAACCACTAGTTGGTTGGCTGCTCTAAGAGAAACTGACACTTGTCATTGAGAGCAGCCCATCCTCCGAGGACTTTGATCGAAAATCATCAGTGAGGAAAACCCAAACCCGAACACCTACAAACCCAAAGTGATTGATCATCATTGAAGAGATTGTTCCTGTGTGGAACCGACGCTTGTTACCTTTGAGGACTGTTCATCCTCCAGACGGTTAGGCATCATGGTCTAGAGCATCCAAGAGGAAATTGTGGATCACCGAGTGACCGAGTCTGTGAAGCTTTGGAAGTCACTTGGAGACTTAGCACGAGTTATTGGGCGAGGTTTGTGTGATATTAGCTCAAGGAGAATACGGTGAGGACTTTGTGTCTGGGACTATGTCTCCTCAGTTTTAAATACCTAACCGCTCCAACCAGATGTACGACTGTCACAGCAGTTGGAACTGGTCTACCAAATCATCATGTTCACCAAGCTACTGGTTCTATATCCTCAACCCGTTCATTTCCTCATTCATGTGTTGGTTAACTTGATCGTTGCTATTTGAAGACTTTGACTAAAGATTTTCTCAATTTCCTCATTCCTAATTCTTCAGTCACTTTGTCTTTAGCCTACTTATCCTGTTTACACGCTACTTGTACTATGTGCTTGTTTCATTTCATCATGATGACTGTGTTACTGCTCTATTACACTTGCACCTGAGTACTTATTCCTCTGCTAAGTAGTTCGTGACTTAGGAAATTCCTCAGCTTGAATTTCCTCAGTGACGAATTTGTAAAATTCGCCTATTCACCCCCCTCTAATTGATATAACGCACTTTCACATATGTCAACGCTTTGTCAAAATGTTGCATGCAAGGTTTAAGCATTCGTTGTTCACGCATGCATTCCCGATATTAATACGTTGGTAAAGATAATTTCTTGAGGAAAACAAGCCCATGAATTGAGTACAAAGGGGACCAATAAACTAGGATGGGGGAGTACTAGTAGTGAATTAGAAGGAGGGAGTAGGTACTAGTACGTAACAACGTGCACTAACAAAATTCCTCTATGTGCATCCTGTCTACGTGTCATGCAAGAAAATAGAGATAAGTACAAGTGTTCAGGAACGGTCATACCCGTAGGCTAGTCATAGTGGGAGTAACTTAGGTAGTAAAATAACACATTCCAAGACAAATCTGCTTACGTGTCATGGAGTTAATGAGGAGAGAGATGCTTGTGGCAACATAATATGTTACTGTAACATAACAGACCCCAAGCTAAAATGAGTCTATATCTCAATTAATGAAGGCTTGCATATTACCATCCATATGTTACTACCCATTATGAAGGTGGTAACATAGACTAGTAACATATGCATGTTACTAGTCTAAGTTACTCCCACTTTGACCAGCTGTAGGGGGAGTACGTGCAGGGGCCACTCATGAGCAGTCAAATCACATAGTAAGTTAGTCGGACGAAGCAACCATTAGTTCACTCTTCAATGACACGTACGCAAATATAAAAAGTTTGATATGGAGAGAAAAATAAAACCGCTCCACTATATATACACTAGCAGGATCCTAAGCTACAAGCCTACCTGCTTGGGTTGCTCTCTTCACAAGCATACAATGACGATGGCCACACCGCTGGTCACGGAACTGGCCTGATCCCGCCGCTGGGGGAAGGGGATGATGTTATGCGTAGATGCAGTCGACGGCGGCGAGGGAGAAAAACCATTGTTGGTGTGTCCCGATCGGGGATCCCCACGGTATGGGCTGATGCCGCCTCCCACCGCCCTTCTAGCACTACTGCAGGATGCTGCTAACGCGACACTATGATCAGAGATCCTTCGATGAAACTATGTGCGATGCATTAATCGCAAACAGTGATGTAAAAAACCCGTCAAAAAGACGCTAAACGTTTGCGATGAATGATACATCAAACACGGTTCATATTTTAGTTGCGTATGCGATGCTGGGCATACGGTTGATCCATATGAACAATTTGCGATGAGCAGAACAACCGAAATGAGGAGCGAGATCAAGGTGTGTGCTATATACGACATACAGTTTGCTTCGATGAACCGTTTGCGATGATCGAGGTGAACACAAACGATTCAGCGTAACAAGATGTGTGTGATACCCGGCAAACATGTCGGTAACCAGAATTGTGTGAGATCATTATAGACAGCCCATACTATCATTTTTGTGAATTGTGTGCTCGTCAGGGCACACAGTTCAACAAACCAACCTATGGGCGCTAATGTAGAAGATCTCTGTCGAATATGTATTACTAACCGTCTGCGATGAGATTTACAGGATAAACAGTGATAACAAATTAATAACGGAAACAAAGATATATACAGTCTACTTAATTTAGTCCTTCTTCTTGCTGTTGTTGTTGGATGGCCCCGTGACATCGACTTGGCAAGGACGCTTCTTGCCGCTGACCATTGGCTTTTCATCACCGCCACCGTCATCATCGTCATTACTATCATCGTCCTCCTCCTCCTTGTTCGACCATTCCTCCTCATCATCATCGTCATCCTCTTCTTCGTTCTCTGACGGCTCCTCGTCCGTCTAGTTGTCGTCTGATTACTCCAGAGGCGGTGTCCCTTCCATGATCCGGATATAATCGAGGTGTGGGCTCGACAACAGACTCATGGAAGACGAGCGGGATGATTCTGATGTTGACCTCTCATCAGGCGCTAGACTCCTGGCCGAACTGTCATCCTCCCTGTCGCTCGACATGGCTGCATAGTGTGTGCCAGTTTGTAGTGCGGCCTATCAGGGACGATGAAGATGGTGGCACTTAAGCGGGGTATGCAGAGAAGCAGAAATGCCAATTGAAGCTGGGTTTGACGTATTATCTAACCGTTGATGTAGTCAACCGCAATAATTTGTATCCAGTCGCTCCAAATTCCCGGGGTTGCACGGGACTCCTATTGGCTATTTGGCTGGTTTATTTTTCAGGACAAAAACAAGGAATGCGTTTTGGGATTATGCACCGGTACCGGTACAAACGGAGTAGGAGAGTTGGCAAGCAATACATTGAGCTCTTCTTATTGATAAGGCCAGTAATAATCAAACTACTAAGGAAAAGAAAAAAAGACAAAGGAAAATATCTGCACGAATCTTCGCGTAACATCAATGGCATAGGACCTAGATGTGCATTACTCAGAGCACATCTAGATGTGCTTTAGCAATACTGTCAAACAAAACCCCTAATTATCATTGCAAACTGCGCATAGAACATGGCTAATGCAACAACCAAAACTACACATGCTATTTCCTTCATGTCTCTTGCTTTCATCTGTTGCCTGTGATTGATTCTTTCTTGCTTCATCGTACTGATTATACATTCTAGATTAGCCAGTTTCTTCTTCAGCTTTACATTATCTTCTGTGAGCTTGGTGATAACACTCCGAGCCCTACCATGCCATTCTTCATCCAGCCAGTTAACAAAGGCACAAGCCTCATATCCCTGGCAATGTTAAATAGTATTTAGGATGAGTGGTGGCATTAACTCAAGTAAAATGATGTACTTAGCACTAACCTCTAAGGGGCAACTGAGAAACCACCTGCCAATGTCGAATCCCTCTGTGCATACACGTCGAGCAGGAGTGTGCCCATGCACACAACTTAGCTTTTGGTACTTCTCGGTGGCGCAAAACTCGGAGTCAAACTAGTGTTGTGGGTGTCTGGAGTGATGCTCCGGATCCGGCGGCAGATCACTTTCCTGGGGGGGCATTCAGGACAGATTCAGCAAGGAGCTAATTTGGACATGCTAAAAAAGATCGGTATAGATTGGAACCTGAGAGGACAATTCGGATCTGTAGTACACCTGCCTTCTGATGACCTTAGGCAAGTGCTCGACGGCGACCGCCGTCGTGGCGGCGATAGGAGCAGGAGCAGCCGCACCGAATCCATCAGCACCACTCGTCCACATTCCCCCAATGTCAGCACCACGTGAGGGAATTTGGAGGCTATGTAGGTATTTGGGGGAAATGGGTAAACTGTGGGGATAAGATAACGGTCAGGAACTACTTCTGGCACTATATGTTGTATATGGCACACTGTTTATACATGTCATTTATGTTAGGTATTACAACGCCACACACGATTTCTGCACCAAACCGTGTGACAAGACAACGTAGGTGAGACACGGTTGCCATTACATAACCGTATGTGATGTACTACCCTGTACATATAATTGAGTTATAGTGATACCGTGTAAACAGCCGCCCTGCGGATATCCATCAAACGAAAAAATAGCCGCTCTGCCCATAGAGATGGCGGCGACGGCCTAGGCAATGGCAACCGGAGAAGAGGTCAATCCTCGTTCGGTGGGCGGTGGCGGCGTCATATAAGATCAATCCTCGGTCTGCGACGGGAAATAGGAGGAGCTCAACCATCAAGGTCGGTGGCGGCATGATTCGAGCACATCCATCGTGGTCGATGGCGGGATAGTGGAGGTCGAACTTCAGGCGGCAGCCGCACTAAGCTTTGCTCCTCGACCCTGCTGTCTCAGCATGCCGCCGCATCGCGCTTCTCTGTCTACTAGGTGGAGGTCGCCGGACAGCTAATTAATTAAGGTATTATTTTCGTGAGTGGCTTAATTAAGGTATTCAATTCATAAGGGTAGTGTTGTACTAGTACTCTGCGTGTAAGTTGACTGGTCATTAATTTTTGTCATTGCACGTTTGGATAACAATATGGAGCACCCTCAGTAATTATGAAAATAAAACCTTGTGATTGATGAACGCATCTTTGGGTAACAGTTAATCCGTGTATAGATGTTGTTGTTTTGTTCTTAGTTACCATTCGTGTGGTGGAGGTGGAACGATCTCGATGGATGAAGAATCGGACAAACACAGATTTTATCAATGGCGTGACAGAGTTCATGAATTTAGCTGAAAGTACAAAGAGGAGAATTGGTGATGCGGATTACATCATGTGTCCATGTACTGATTGTGCCAATACAGAGTCACGTGAAGTTGTAGATGTCCAGTGGCACTTAGTCTCTCAGGGATTCATGGATGGATATACACGTTGGACTAGACAAGGTGAAGAGGAGGTCATGGATGGTGATACCCAGGGCTCCAAGATGCCAAACCCCAATCAGTGTCACATGGATGTTGAATCTAACATCAGGGCAGAGGCTTCAAGCTACCAATGGAACACCAAAAAGCCGAAATGCCCACTAGAAAACCAAGATGTCAACGTAGAAGACGACAATCTTGATATGCCAGTTTTTGTTTCTATGGTTGAAGATTTCAAGGGCCCAAAAAAGGATATGATTGGGTACAAGGATCTGCCAACCATTGATGGGGACTCAAAGAAAGAATTGTATCTAGGTTGCAAAAAGAAATATTCCAAGTTGAGTGCCACCCTGGCGCTTCTCAGATTTAAAGCAGAAAACGGTCTATCAAACAAGGGCTTCATAGAAATGTTAGGTCTTTTAAAAGAAATTCGTCCAGAAGATAATGTGCTCCCCGGAAGTAGGAATGAAGCGAAGAAAATTGTTTGCCCATTGGAACTTGAAGTACAAAAGATACATGCTTGTGGGAATGATTATATATTGTACCATGGTGAGTACAAAGATTTGCATGCATGTCCCACATGCAAGCATGCATGATACAAGCGTAGGAAAGCAAAGGAGAAGTAAAAACTGGACGATGAGATCAAGACAGGAATCCCGTTCAAGGTTGTTTGGTACTTTCCTTTAATTCCAAGGTTCAGGCGTTTGTTCGCAAACTCTAGAGAGGCAAAGAGGTTGCGGTGGCATCATGATGAGCGAATTGCGGATAAGTATATGAGGCACCTGAAAGATGGGGCTCAGTGGGAATTAATCGACAACATGTTTCAAGACTTTGCCAAGGATCCTAGAATTATAAGGCTCAGGGTGTGTACTGACAGGATGAATCCTTTGGGCGATATCAGCACCAATCACAGCACATGGCCGGTGCTTCTGTGCATATATATAACCTAGCTCCTTGCTTGTGTATGACGAAAAAATACATTATGATGTCAATGACTACCCAAGGCCCGAACCAACCTGGAAATGACATCGACATTTACTTTCAGCTACTGGTAGAAGAACTGCTCATAGTGTGGATAGATGCGCCTGCTGTAAAATGTTATGATGCTTACAAGAAGGAGATTTTTGATCTACATGCGATGCTGGTGCACACCATTGAAGATATGCCGACATTAGGCAACACATCAGGGCATAAAACAAAGGGATATGTAGGGTGTGTCACATGCATGGATAGGACAGCTAGCAGATTTCTTCTCAACTCACGCAAAACCATGTATTTGTGTCATCATAGGTTCTTACAGAAAAATCACTATACCAAAATATGAAAGATGAATTTGATGGTACGACAGAGGTAGGTGTGGGCCCAAGACCCTATGATGGGGAAGTGGTCCACAACATGGCTAAACAAATTAATGTTGTGCTTGGCAAGCAGCACCCTTTGATGGTGAAACAAACACACAAGGGTCAAGTGTTTAAGAAGAAATCGGTGTTCTGGAGATTACCTTACCGGGAGATTCTATGTGTACATCACTCAGTCAATGTCATGCAGGTAGAGAAGAACGTATGTGAAAGCATCCTTGGTACTCTGCTCAAGATTAAAGCTAAAAGAAAGGATAGTGATGGTTCATGGCTCGATATGCTTGCTGATCAATCAAAACACAAGAGTGAAGTAGAAGATGATGACAAATTCACCAAAGCTCGCCAGAGTTACAATTTCAGTACAAAAGAAGCAACATAGTTCTTTACCTATTTGTTGTCAGTTAAGACACCCTCTTCCTACTCCGCAAACATCAGAATTCTCGTGGATGTGAGCTCAGGTGAAATGAACTTGGGACACATGAAGTCACATGATTGCCACGTAATGTTGACACAAATCCTCTTGGTGACCATCAGGAATCTGATGGCAGAAAATATAAGAAACACACTCATTGAGCTCTATGATTTCTTCAACCAACTATGGCAGAAAGTTGTAGATCCTGAAGAGTTGGATCATATGCAAGATGATATTGCAAGAATATTGTCCACCCTAGAGATGTTTTTCCCACAGTCATTCTTTGATATCATGGCCCTTCTCACTATGCACCTTGTCGATGAGATAAAGTATTGTGGTCCTATGTTTCTTCGCAACATGTATCCCTTTGAGCGGTTCATGGGTATACTGAAGCGCTTTTGTCCGAATCGAAACCATCCAGAGGAAAGCATCCTACAAGGTTATACTGTGGAGGAGGTTGTTGTGTTTTTCACCCAATACATGAAACAAAGACCTATAGGTTTGCCCCTCTCTCACCACGAGTGTCGGTGTCAAAACTGGCTGATCTCGGGTAGGGGGTCCCGAACTTTGCGTCTGAGGATCGAAGGTAACAGGAGGCAGGGGACGCAATGTTTACCTAGGTTCGGGTCCTGTTGATGGAGGTAATACCCTACTTCCCGCTTGATTGACTTTGATGAGTATAGGGGTCACAAGAGTTGATCTACCTCGAGATCATAATGGCTAAACCCTAGATGTCTAGCATGTATGAATTCTAATTGCCACTACGGACTAAACCCTCCGGTTTATATAGACACCGGAGGGACCTAGGGTTATACAGAGTTGGTTTACAGAGAAAGGAATCGTCACATCTGAACGCCAAGCCTGCCATCCATGCAAAGGAGAGTCCCATCCGGACACGGGGGAAGGCCTTCTATCTTGTATCTTCACGGTCCATCAGTTCGGCCCATGCCTCATAGCCCGACCATCCGAGGACCCCTTAATCCAGGACTCCCTCAGTAGCCCCCGAAATTGCCTTCAATGACGATGTAGTATCCGGTTTTTATGTCTTTGGCTTTGTAAGGTGGGTTCTCCATTATAATTTGGACTGGAGATAGTCCAGCTCTGTCAGTGAGAGCAACACCTATGGGATCACTGGGATCCCTTCTACGATCGGCGGGCGTGGGGGCGTGAGAAGAGCAGGTTTAGGAGCAAGCACACGGGTCGTTTACCCAGGTTCGGGCCGCGAGGATGAGTAAAACCCTAGTCCTGCTTTGGTGGATGTATTGAGTGTTCTTGAGCTTTTTGAACTAGCTATGGTGGTTGTGCCGTCCTAAAAAGCCGAATCCTTCTCTTGGTCGCCTCGGGCCTCCTTTTATAGGAAAAAGGGGTTGCCACCATGGCACACAGGAGGTGGAAAGGCCTGCAGTGTGCGAGCTTATCGCACGGCATTATGGGATAAAGTGTATTAAATGAGCTACATAGGTGTCCATTAGCCTTATCGGGGACGGGATCGAGGCTTGTCTCGTCCGTCGCCGCTTCGCCTCGCTTCGACACGCGCCCAGACCAGCGATGCATGCAGCGCCATGTAGGCAGGCAGGCAGCTGAGGTGGCGCGGTGGTAGGGCCTTCATGAAGATCTGCATGCCGCCACGCAGGTGCTTGCTGATTTGTCCTAGAAGCTGCATGTTGCCACACAGGTGCCTACCCAGCTGGTTGGGCTGGCAGCTGCATGCGAACGGCGGTGGAGTATTGGCTGATGCGGGCCTGGCAGTGGCCCTGCTGATGCCCTCAGCAAGGGTCTTGCCTGGGGCCCGGCAAGGGTCTTTGTAACACCCTCGATGCGGCTATATCTCCTACGTGTCAAGGCACGACTTAGAGGCATATCCGCATTGAAAGCAATGTCGCAAGTTAGGCAATCTTCACAACATCCCATGTAATATAGATAATAAAAGGGGAGATACATAGTTGGCTTACACTCGCCACGTCAAACAAAGTACATAAATAGCATTACATCAACCAACCACTCATGGCCCGACTACGGCGCCAAAATAAAAGATAAACCCAACATGCGACATGGTCCTGATCGCCCCAACTGGGCACCACTACTGATCATCAGGGAAAGACACATAGTAACGGCGTGAGTCCTCGTCGAACTCCCACTTGAGCTCAAGCGCGTCATCTGGAACGGAGTCACCAGGCCCTGCATCTGGTTTGGAAGTAAACTGTGAGCCACAGGGACTCAACAATCTCGCACCCTCGCGATCAAGACTATTTAAGCTTATAGGTAAGGCAAGGTACAAAATGTGGAGCTGCAGCAAGCGACTAGCATATATGGTGGCTAACCTGTTCGCAAAAGAGAGCGAGAAGAGAAGGCAAGGCGCGGACGAATAACTAGAGAACAACATGCGACAAGCATTACTCCAACACCGTGTTCACTTCCCGGACTCCGCCGAGAAGAGACCATCATGGTAACTCACACAGTTGATTCATTTTAATTAAGTTAAGGTTCAAGTTATCTACAACCGGACATTAACAAATTCCCATCTGCCCATAACCGCGGGCACGGCTTTCGAAAGTTCAAATCCCTGCAGGGGAGTCCCAACTTAGCCCATTACAAGCTCTCACGGTCAACGAAGGAATAGACCTCCTCCTGAGACATTCCGATCAGACTCGGTATCCCGGTTCTACAAGACACTTCGACAAGTTAAAAAAAATCCAGCAACACCGCCCGAATGTGCCGACAAATCCCGATAGGAGCTGCACATATCTCATTCTCAGGGCACACTCAGATAGGTCAAGCTACGAGTAAAACCAACCCTCGAGTTTCCCCAAGGTGGCCCCGTAGGCTGCCTGGTTCAGACCAACACTCAGAGGAGCACTGGCCCGGGGGGGTTTAAATAAGATGACCCTCGGGCTCCAGAAACCCAAGGGAAGAAGAGGCTAGGTGGAAAATGGTAAAACCAAGGTTGGGCATTGCTGGAAAAGCTTTAATCAAGGCGAACTATCAAGGGGTTCCCATTATCACCCAACCGCGTAAGGAACGCAAAAATCCGGGAACATAACACCGATATGACGGAAACTAGGGCGACAAGAGTGGAACAAAACACTAGGCGAGAGGCCAAGCCTTCCACCCTTTACCAAGTATATAGATGCATTAAGATAACAAGATAATATAATGATATCCCAACAAGTAAATAATGTTCCAACAAGGAACGACCTCCAATCTTCACCTGCAACTAGCAATGTTATAAGAGGGGCTGAGCAAAGCGGTAACATAGCCAGTCAACGGTTTGCTAGGACATGGTGGATTAGAGGTTTTGACATGGCCATTTGGGAGGCATGATAAGCAAGTGGTAGGCATCGTAGCATAGGCATAGTAAAAGAGCGAGCATCTAGCAAAGCAAAGATAGAAGTGATTTCGAGGGTATGATCATCTTGCCTGCAAAGTTGTCAGAGTTGACTGGATCCTCGAAAGCAAACTCAACGGACTCCTCGTTAGCGAACTCGTCTCCCGGCTCTACCCAAACAAGGCAAACAAGCAACAAGGACACAATCAACCACGTGCAAACTCAAACAACGTGATGCAAAACATGGTATGCTATGCGGGATGCGATATGTGATGCATATGCAAGATTTGACAAGGAATGAATGAACCTGGCCTCAACTTGTAAATCCAAGTGTGCCACTAGAAAGGTGAGGTGAAATCGCTTGAAAACGATATAAAGAACGCCGGAATCGGAGCCACGGTTTGGAAATGGCAAGCAATTCGAATATGACAACGGTCTGCGAAAAACAGCAAGTAGCCATCTAAATGCAACAAGATGGACATGCTACAGCACCCAAACATGGCAACAAAATACATGGAAGGGATCCATTCATGATGCTTAACAAAAGATGAACAGTGAGCTATGGCCAATTCATCCATTAACAAGTTCAAACAAGCATGGCAAAAATGTATTTGGTAAACAGATTTCAGACTTAGTGAAATTAACACTTGTCTGGAATTTCAGATCAGGTAGCACACTTTGGAGCAATAAAACTATATGCTACTAGGTCTGAACATGGAAAAGTAAAGCATGGAATGGAGATACTCAAAGAGCTTAACAAAAGTCCCTTAGTGACCTTGAGCCAAAAGGGATTAGAAAATACAATTGCAAGCATGTGAACATGGCAAAAAAATAATCAGTTCTCAGACTTAGTGAAAAACTGGAACATGCAAAATCAGATATCAAGTAGGCTTGTTTACGAGCTCGATGCACACACTACAGAGCAAGTCATGACAATCTAAGCATACACCCACCAATAATACACATTATACAAGCTAGACATGGCAAGAACAATAACATAGCATGCACGGATCAACTACAACATCCTCGGCAAAATCGCTAACAAGTAGACAATCTATCCAGAATCACGAAATAGCAAAAGTAGAGCTCGATTGACTCAAGCTAGGGTGCTCCATAATTGCAAACAAAGACATGGATGGATAGTAGCACTACAAGATTAACAAAATCCTTACTGATCATCCTCAAAAGAGGCACGGATCACTAGGAAACAACATGAACATATGGCATATTGAGAAAAACAGATCAAGGGCTTAGTGGAATTGCGTCAAGTCCCTGAAATCAGCATTAAGCGAATGCACCACTTTGCAAGCTTGTGCATAGTCACCACACACATCACAAAAATACATGGGTTGCACCTCTGGATAGATGGTAACATATAACAAAACACATGTAGATGCTCAGGGGCATATCATGCACACAATAATCATGGTAAAAATGACAAATATCTAAATGGAGCAGCAGATCTGACAAATATCTCAAATAGCATTCTTCCAACAGCATTTCGGGCACCAAGATGAACTCAAATGAAAATGATGCAATCAGATGAAAATTATGTGCTCTTGGAGACGAACATTTTGATATGCTATATGCCAAAACGGAGCTACGTACACGGAGTTACGATGGGATGAACATAGCAAAAGAATTGGGGTTCGGGGCAAAAAGTCAACCGCGAGATGAACTGGATCTAGATCTGGCCTAATTTGCACGCTTCCCGAGGTTCGTCCTCGAGCCTTGCCGGAGGCGAAGTTGGCCGCCGGAGTGGCCGGAGTCGGACTTGCCGGGGCGGAGGAGGTGGCGGCGGACGACGAAGGGGGCGGCGAGTGAGGCGAGCCGCTGGTGCGAGGCGGGGACAGCGGCGCTCGCGACGCGCGGGACGTGGCGGCCCGGTCGCGGGGAGCTCGGCGGCGGCGGGACAATGGCGAGAGTAGGTGGCCGGGCGGCGGGGACTTGCGGCGCGGACGCGGGGAAGAGGCGGCGAGGCGGAGTGGATCGGGCGGCGGGAGGAGTGGGCCGGGGAGGGCCCGCCGTGGGCTCTCCGGCCTCGGTGCGGGGACGGTCGGCGGCGCCACGTGGCGGCCTACCACTGGTGCGGGGCGGCGGCGCGATTCCATCCGCCTGGGACGGACGTGTCCGGCGGCGGCGCGATGAGTTTTTTTTAGGGTTTGGAAGGAGGGGATCTGGAAATTTTGAGGAGGGGTCTTTAAATAGGCATAGGAGAAGCTAGGAGAGTCCAAATGAGGTGCGTTTTTCGGCCACACGATCGTGATCGAACGCTCTAGATGATGTAGAGGGTTTTGGTGGGTTTTGGGCCAAAATGGAGGGGTGTTGGGCTGCAACACACACGAGGCCTTCTCGGTCCCTCGGTTAACCGTTGGAGCATCAAACGAAGTCCAAATGGTACGAAACTTGACAGGCGGTCTACCGGTAGTAAACCAAGGCCGCTTGGTAAGTCTCGGTCCAATCCGGAAATGTTTAATCCCCACACACGAAAGAAAGGTAGAAATGACCACCGGAGGAGAACGGAGCGCCGGAATGCAAAACGGTCAACGGGGAAAATGCTCGGATGCATGAGACGAACACGTATGCAAATGCAATGCACATGATGACATGATATGAGATGCATGACAATGATAACAACACACGGAGACAAAAACCCGAACCTGAGAAAATAAAATAACTTAATGCCGGAAACGGCAAGGGTTGGATTACATATTAGGTAAATCATATCCAGGGTGTTACAGTCTTGCCGCGGCATTGCTGTCATCCCCAGTAAGGGTCTTGCCGGGGGTCTTGTGGATTTCCTCGGCTAGGATCCTGCCGAGGGTCGCCGTCTTTTAATCCTCATTTGATCTCGTGTTTATGATCTTGACGAAGATTTGCATGCCACCACAGAGGCGCCTCCCGAGCCCTGGTTCCAACGCAGTTGTTTGGGTCGGAGCCTGTGGGCTCAAGGGTTGCTCGCTCTGCTGGTGTTGGGCGAAATTGCCCTAGCAAGGCCCTTGCCGGGGCTGGGGGGGGGGGGGGCTCGGCAAGGACATTGCCGAGGGAGTCCACCTCACCCTCTTGCCCTCCTGCGCTCTTGGTCTTGGCATCGCTATAGTTGTCTTGTGCTTTGGCTTCTCTCCGGCTTCCCTCCTCTTCCCTGCTAAGTGTGGCCGCGGCGCGTGGCTCTGACTGCCCGTGCACAAGTAAAGGGGTCAAAAGGAGAGCCCCTACTTTTGTACACCGATAGGAGCCCCCGAGCCTGGGCCACACATAAGCGCAACGCGTTGTTGGGCCAGGCCTAGAACGATGCGCGGGCAGGTGGGGCAGATTTTACCATAGTAACTTCTCGTCTGCTGCGCTTCCCCATGACCCGCGTTAAACGTGCGGCGTGGAGGGCCGTGCGTGATGTGGGGGTCATGCGTGGGGCGGTTCCTGCATGCATGCATCACATCGTGGTAAAGAGGCGGCTCGCGCCTTCCCCATAAAAGGAGGGAGGTGTAGAGGCACGACCCATTTACTTGGGTGGACTCAAGTCATGGTCTTTAAGGCGCCCGCGCCCCACGATCACGGGGGTGGGGAGCGTCCGCTTCGCCTGTCCCTTCAATGTTGCTCGCTCGCCATGTGTCCCTCAGGCAGGTGGCAAGAGGTGGAGGCGGTAAACCGGGCTATAGCTGATTCGGGCAGCGGGCCGGTCCTAATTCCCTGCGCCCGCAATGACTGGATTGGTCGAGTGGGGCAGCCGAGCCCCGATTCCGCCCCTTTATAAGAAGGGGAGGGGGCGGCATTCCACATTCTTCCATCATCTGTCTCCTTCCACCTCCACTTCTTTCTTCCACCCGCCATGGCGAGAGGAGACGCTGGCCCTTCGACGGTGGCGGCGAGGGTTGCTGCTCGTCAGCCCGTTCCTCCTCCCCAAGAGCTCGTGGTGGCGGAACCGGCCACGAGAGGAAGGGGGAGGGGGCGAGGCTGAGGTCGTTGTGGCGCTCGGGGAGAGGAGGACGGGGCGGCGCATCGGCCTTGCCTCCACCAGCGACGCCTCCCTGGACGGAGCGCCACGTCGAGGACTAGCCCCGCGAGTTCTTCATCAGGCTAAGTCGGCCACCGCATCGCCGCCTCCGTCTCCCCACCGCATTTGCTCGGGAGATGGAGCTCGATCCACCCCAGATCCTCTGGTTTCATATGAAGGGTTGCGGGAACGGCGGCATGCGGGTCGACGTCGACTTCCCTGCCCTTCATGTCATGTACCTCCGCCGCAGATGGAAGACGTTCACATGCAACCACATCTTGACGGCGGGGCTTGTCCTCTACTTCAAGTTAACAGAGGGTAGCCTGCTTTCCGTCAAGGTCTTCGGAGATCTCGAAACTCGCTTGAAGTGCTATGTGGAGAGCTCCTCCGACGATGAAGATTCCTCCTCAAGCGGGAGTGACGAGGAGGACAGCGACAGTGACGACGAGGGAGTCAAGCGGCAGAATGCCGACTCCGACTTAGAATGATCGCGCCACCCCTCCCTCGACCACGCTCCTTGTGGAGGGCCATCCTCGCCAAGCTCTCCATCGGGGTGCTCCCCGTCGTCTCATTGGGCGGCTGGCGTAGGAGGGCCGGAGAAGGCAAAGAAGGCGGGTGGCGGTCGTCAAGTCGGAGTACGGGGGCACCGACACCTTCATCGCGTATCGTCGGCCCGCTGCCTCATCTTCCAGCTCCCCTCCTGGCACCGGGACGTTCTCTTGGTGCCTTCTGCTCCTCGCACCTCGCCTAGGCGCTCCTTTCGCCCTCCTGCCCTCTTGTTCCACCTTCTGAGGAGAGAGACAAGAAAGGGATTACGGGCATCTTATCTTTTTCTAGTTTGTAAGCCTGCGGGCACTTGTTAATTTGAAGACTTGTTATCCCCTTGCTCATGTTTTTAATTCCGTATGAACTGTACCTGTATGGGATGTTTTTAATGAAAAAGGGTGCTTGTCGGGTTCTTCGTGCGTGAATGAGGTCCATGCCAAGGATGAATCCTTGTTATTTTTAAGATAAACATTGTCGCCCGGCAACAGGCCTGGCCGTCTCCCCACTTCGGTCGACCATTCTCGGGCTCTTGGCGGAGGCAGGGCGAAGTAGAGTTAGGCCCCTCGTTCATCTCCTCACCACCACAACTACTACCAAATTTTGACCCAGGACGTAGCTCTTGGGTATAGGAAATGGGGAGCACGGTGGTTTTAGGAACATAAACGAGGTTTCACATGTCCCAGTTCTATACGGAAACGCATAACAGGGGAATGAAATACTTATCTGAATCCACAGCCCCCGGCAACCTTGGCTTGCCGTGGTTGGATCCTTGTATCTTCAGCCCCTGGCAGTCTTGGCCTGCCAGGGCTAGAGCACCGGTTCGTCCTCTTTTTCCCAAGCGGCTCAGCAGAAGTGTCCGTGTGCCGTGCGAACCAAAGAGTACAGAAATACGCACACTCGACCTCTAGGCTAGGGGTTAGTCGATGCTAAGCACTATCAACCCTAACCGAGGGAGAGACTTAACCTAGCATGCATGCTATCACTTAGGGCGCCAGCGCTTCGTTTATTTATGCTCAGGGTCTGCGCCTGGCTTTGTACAGAGGGTTACATGCCTTGACGGCAAGGCTTGTACAAAAGGTGGGTTGCTGGGAGGCCCAGCAACCGCGCTTATGGGGAAAACTTGCGAAGATGTTCAATGTTCCAGGAATTCCTCACTGGGACAGCATCTTCGGTCTCTAGGCGGACTGCGACGGGCCTCGTGACTCGTATTACCCGATAAGGGCCTTCCCACTTCGGCGTCAACTTGTTGGAATTCTTGGCCGACTGAACGCGCCGAAGAACAAGGTCGCCTTCCTCAAAGCTTCGGGCATGAACCTTGCGGCTATGGTAGCGGCGCAAGGCTTGCTAGTATCATGCTGCTCTCACAGCCGCCCGAAGACGATCTTCCTCAAGGAGCGTTGCATCATCTTGCCGTAATCGCTCTTGCTCAAGCTCGTCATAAGCGAGCACTCGAGGTGACCCATATATGAGTTCCGTGGGGAGAACTACTTCTGCCCCGTATACCAGGGCAAAGGGTGTCTGGCTGGTGGCTCGATTTGTCGTTATCCTGATCGACCAAAGAACCGCCGGCAACTCATCAATCCAGCGCCTTCCGCTCTTGTGCAGCTTGTGAAAAGTCTTTGTTCTCAGGCCTCGCAGTACTTCAGTGTTTTCCCTCTCCATCTGGCCGTTGCTCCGTGGGTGTGCCATGGAAGCGAAACAGACCTTGCTGCCGAGGTCCTGGGTATACTGCATGAAGGTGTGGCTTGTGAACTGCATGCCGTTGTTGGTGATGACTCTGTTTGGCACACCAAAACGGCAGACTAGTCCCTTGAAGAACTTGACGGCTGACTGTGCTGTCACCTTCCTCACTGCTTCCACCTCCGGCCACTTTGTGAACTTGTCGATTGCAACGTACAAGTACTCAAAGCCCCCGACAGCGCGAGGGAAAGGCCCAGTATGTCGAGCGCCTAGACCGAAAACGGCCAGGAGAGAGAGATTGTTTGAAGGGCTTGAGTTGGTTGATGAAGCTTCTTCGAATGGAACTGGCAGGCTTCACACCTGGTTACTAGTGCCATCGCATCCTGGAGGGTGGTGGGCCAGAAGAAGCCTTGCCAGAATGCCTTGCCGGTAAGGGCCCTTGACCCTATGTGGGAGCCACATATGCCTCAATGTATCTCTGCCAACAGCTCCAGTCCTTCCTCCCGGGGGATGCACTTCAATTTCACACCGTTCGGTCTTTTTCTGTATAGGATGTCATCGACGAACTGGTACGAGGCAGACCGATGGGCTACTTTTTCCGCTTCTTCCTACTCCTCGAGTAGTTCCCCTGTCTGGAGGAAACGGACGGTATGTTGTGCCCATGCCGGAGCCTGGGGCTCGACGGCAAGGACCAAAGGCATCTCTTCCCCCACAGGGGAAGCCGTCTCTACGGCCAGGGATTGGCGCCCTGCCAGAGCCAGCTGCCCCTTGGCAGGCTCGGAATTCGCGGCAACACCCTTCCCGGCAGCCCCTAGGGGCTCGGCGGGGAAGTACTTGCCGGGGCCCGATTTCCTCCACTTGTTCTGCTCCATTGATGGTTCGACGCAGGTAGCTTGAATGCAGCACGCTTTGACAGGTAGTCAGCGATGTCGTTCTTTGCTCGGGGAACGTGCTCCACTTGTATACCGTCGAAGTGCTCCTCCAGCTTGAATGCAGCGTGCTTTGACTCTGACAATCTCTATTGACTTGTCTAACGACAAGCTGTGAATCACCCCTAACGATGAGCTTCTTCACCCTGAGGTCTGCCGCGATTCTGAGACTGGCAAGCAGCCCCTCGTACTCAGCAGTGTTGTTTGTGGACATCTCCTTGGGAAAGTGCATATGGATCACATACTTGAGGTGCTCTCCGGTGTGTGCGACAAGTAGCACACCAGCACCGACGCCTTGCAGCGAGAAAGACCCAACAAAGTACATGATCCAGTCGTGGTTTGCTTCCTTGCCGGGGAGAGCGGTCTCCTGGATTTCTTCGTCAGGCGTTGAGGTCCATTCTACAATGAACTCCGCCAAGACTCTTCTCTGGATTGTCAAAGTACTTTCAAAATTCAACCCAAAGCTTGACAACTCCAAGGCCCACTCCACAATCCTTCCGGTTGCATCTGGGTTGTGCAGTATCCGTTGCAACAGGAGGCGGGTGACGACAGTGATCTCGTGGGCTTAGAAGTAATGACGCAGCTTCCTCAAGGCCATGAGGAGGCCGAAGAGCAAAATCTTCACACTGGAGTACCTTGACCTGGCCCCCTGCAAGAGGGAGATGACAAAGTAAACCAGGTGTTGCGTCATCTTCTTCTTCTGCACCACTTCACTTGACTGCGCGGGCTCTGTCCCGATGGCGTCAGGCTCTACCGGGGGTCCTGCCTTGCTGGCACCAGGCCCTGCCAGGGGAATCTCTGACTTTCCATCCGTCGGTCCTGCCGTTGCCACTGCCTCTTTGTTGACCTCCCTCTGTGCCACTAGTGCGGCGCTGACCACTTGATTTGTTGCCTCCAGATACAGCAGCAATGGCTCTTGTGGTTTAGGCGCAACTAGTATTGGCCTAGAGGAATGGTATTTCTTCAGATCCTGCAACGCCGCTTCGGCCTCTGGGGTCCATTCCATTGGGCCCACCTTCTTCAAGATTTTGAAAAAGGGAAGGGCACGCTCAGCCGACTTGGAGATGAATCTACTCATGGCGGCAACGCAGCCAGTGAGCCGGCGCAATCCTTGATCCGCTTGGGTGCCTCAATCCGCTCAATAGCCTTGATCTTGTCTGGGTTTGCCTTGATCCCACGCTGTGACACAAAGTACCCGAGAAGTTTTCCTGACGGGATGCCAAAGACACACTTCTCAGGGTTCATCTTGAGGTTGATCTTGCGTAGGTTGGCAAACGTCTCTTCTAGGTCTTGTACAAGGGTCGCCTTGTCCTTGGTTTTGACCACTATGTCATCCATATAAGCTTCCATATTTCCATGTAGCTCGGGCTCAAAACCAATCTGAACCGCCCTTGCGAATGTCGAGCCAGCACTCTTCAACCCGAAAGGCATCCGTAAAAAGCAATACGTACCACATGGGGTGATAAATGTTGTCTTCATCTTCTCTTGTCATGAAGATCTAGTGGTAGCCCGAGTAGGCGTCGAGGAACGGCAACAGATCACACTCGGTCGTGGAGTCAACAATATGGTTGATGCGTGGCAATGGGAAGGGGTCCTTAGGACAAGCCTTATTGACATCTGTGTAGTCAATACACAATCTTCACTTCCCATTTGCCTTGCGCACCACCACCAGATTGGCCAACCACGTCGGATGGAGCACTCCTCTCACCAAACCTGCCGCTTCCAATTTCCTGATCTCCTCTGTGATGAACTCCTGTCATTCCAAAGCTTGCTTCCTGACCTTCTGCTTGACGGGTCGCGCATGGGGACAGACAACAAGGTGGTTCTCAATCACTTCCCTGGGAATGCCAGGGATGTTGGATGCTTGCCACGCAAACACATCGACATTCGCCTGCGGGAAAGTGACGAGCGTGCTTTCGTATTTGCTGTCGAGGGTGGAGCTTATGGTGAAAGCCCCTCCCGTGCCATCCTCCTTGACGGACACCCTCTTGGTCTCTGGTGGTGCAGCTCTGGATTTCTTGCTCTTGCCGGTAGAGCTCTCGGGCACGTCCTCGACGGTAGGACAACACTCCGAAGAGGTGCCCTTGCCGGATTGGGTACGAGAGGTCTTGCCAGTCTTCTTCTTCCCTCCCAGGGCTTCAACGGCAGGAGCAAGTTCCTTGGCGGCAGCTGCTGCAACTGCTTCCCGATAGAGTCGACCATCGCAGATCAGCGCGTCCTTCTTGTCAGAGGGGACGGTGATGATGGTCATCGGCCCACGCATCTTCAGCGTGCCAGGCGGCCGAGGATCCTGTTGTAGGGCAAGGGGATCTCGACCACATCAAAGACGATCCTTTCCGTCCTGTAGTTCAACTCACCTACAAACGTCACGGGCAATGTGACCTTTCCCTTCGGCTGGCTCCTTCCCGGATTGACCCCTTGAAACGTACCTGTTTTCCTCGAGGTCTCCATCAGGAATTTGCGGCGTTTTGATCATGACGGGCGAGATCAAGTTCAGGCCGGCCCCGCCGTCAACTAGCATCTTGTTCACCATGAGGTTGTGTATCGTTGGCGAGACCAACAACGGCAAACACCTGACCGCAGTTGTGCGGTCAGGGTGGTCCTCGGCGTCAAAGATGAGGGGCATGGTGGACCACTTCAGTGGCTTCTGAGCGTCAAACGATGGCTCTGCTGATGTAATCTCACGCTCCCACTGCTTGAGATGGTGGTGAGAACTGTGTAGCGAGGCGCCACCATCGACGCACATGGCCTCCGTAGCCTTCTGAAACTCTTGCTCGCCAGACTCATCGTCCTCGTCATGATCATTGTCTTCCTGCTTCTTGTCGCGGCCCCGAGCAAGCCTCTCTCGCTAGTTATACTTGCCGCGGTGGCCTCCTTGCCACCCACGCTTCTTGTCGGATCCTTCGGCACCATCCTGACCCTTCTCCTTGTCCCACCTCTCATATGCGGCCTTTTTGCTTTTCGGCTAGCAGCTCGAACTGTCGGCAGTTCTGGAGATCGTGGCCCTTGGTGCGGTGGATCTTGCAATATTGCTTGTCAGAGCCTCCTGGCTTGTCGGCGACCGCCAAGGCCCGGCAGGAGGCGCACCCGGCAATCTCCTTGCCGGGGTCGTCTGCCTTGGCCTTCTTGGTGGCGCTGGTGTCACCGGATCCCTCGACAGCAAGCACGGTCTAGTCCTTGAATTTCCTGTTGCGACGCCGGCCCTTCTTCACCGAGGCGGCGGTGTCTTTGTCGGTAGAGTCGGTTTCCGCATCGGCGTCTTTGCCGGGGTACTTCCCTCTTCAGCCCGGGTGCATCTATCGGCCAGAACGTAAAGTTCGGCCACGTCCTTGACCTTGTTCATTGCCAGCTCCTCACGCATCTTGTGGTTACGCACATTCTGGTGGAAGGCGCTGATCACGGCGGCAGGATGAACATCTGGGATGTTGTATTGCACTCGGTTGAACCTCTGTATGTACTTGCGCAAGTTTTCGCCTTCCTTCTGGGGAATGATATGCAAAACACTCGCATGGCCATGAGCTTGGTGGCCTCCAGTGAAGGCACCAACGAACTCGTGGCACGGATCTGACCAAGAAGAAATAGAATGTGTCGGCAAGTGCATCAACCAAGACATGACATTTGGTTTTAGGGCCAACGGGAAGTAATTGGCAAGCACCTTGTCGTCACGAGCTCCGGCGGCTTGCATCGCGATGGTGTAGATGCTGAGGAACTCTGACGGGTGGGTCTTGCCGTTGTACTTCTCACCGACGTCGGGCTTGAACGTGCGGTGGGACGGCCACTGGAACTGCCGCAGCCCACGGATAAAGGTTGGGCAACCCACCTCGTAAGGTAGGCCGCCGGAGCCTCCCGGTGCTGGGTGGTCCATAGCGCGTCCCGCCCGCTTATCCAACTGGTGGCGTGTATCGCGTCGGCGCTCGATGGTGGTTCGAGCGTCTTCATGGGCTCGCTCCCGAAGAACCTGGCGTTGGTCGCGGTGGGTCCGTGGGTTGCGCCTCGGGTTCTGTCCCGGCCCGCTGCTCGCCCGCACTGGTACGGTTTGACGCCCCGAGACCGTTGCGCCAGGTGTCACTACAAGAAATATGACAACTTGTGACCAGCACTATTGGTCACTGAATGGTCACTATTTTCAATTTGTGACCTTTTTGTGACAAAAACATAAGGTCAAAAGCTGGCGGTCATAAACTGACTATAGCGACCTTTCTTCTGGAATGGTCGTAGACGTTTATGACCAAAATACGTCTACTGTGGCGTTTTGGTCACTAGCAACCTCCCCAGGCCACGTAGGCATCCAGCGTGGCAATCTGATGTGGCACAAGATTCAGCCCAGTCCAATTCGGTGTTTATATGGGCCGAGCCCATTAATTCGGCCCATTTATATTTTTTCGGTGCTAATTTTGGTGAACTACACGGGCCAAGCCCTACAATTTGGCCTTTTATTTTATGGGCCAAGGCCTTTTTGTACCAGCAGTTTTAGTTTTCTTTTTTTATAAAATGGATCCATTAGTCAAACAAGTCCCACTTGTCAGGTTCTGATAAATGGGTCCCAGCTATTAGGCTCAGGTTCTTCATATTTCAATTTGACATCATATTTGAATTTCATAGTAAGAAAATAACTAGTATTTAAATAGGCAAGCAGAAAACACACATAATAATTCAAATAACAACAGCCAGATTCACTACAAGCTCTACAAATGACACGTAATACAAGCTCAACATATACAATGCTTTACAAGCTCTACAAATGCAAAGCTCTACAATACTTTACAAGCTCTCCAAGTAATGTTACAAGCTCTACAAGTGTTTTCTTCTTCAGCATGGAGCTCCTTCGATAGAGATCAAATGCCAGACTCACTGGACGACCATAGTCAGGACTGGGCTAACAGAGCGACTGCATGCCCTCAATGATCGCCTGTTACATGAATCAACTAAGAAGAATTAGAAAAACTGGGGTAAAATGGAGTACCGCAATGGATAACAAGAACAACTCCATATTATTAGCTGATTCATTATAGAATAATATAGAACAAGCTCCCAGTTTGGAGCGAACAGTTGATAAAATCATGCAAAAGCAATGGAACAATCATGCACACAATATAATAAAATGGATAGAACAATAACAAGAACAACTCCAGATTACACAGAAAGCTCTATCCATAGTACCAGCAATGGATAAAATCATGCACACAGTATAATTCTGACTATAATATAACCAGAGAACTAAAGATTCTACATACTTTGAACTCATCAACTAATAAGTGAGAATGATCTAATTGTATGCAAAAAATCTTTATTTTATTTGTTTATATTACTAAAACAGACATCTTCCTTTATGTGAAGAAGTCTACTTCCTTCTTTAGTTAGTAGTAATCGTTCCATGCAAATCAACCGTGTGTGTATGCTTGAGCATGATCTGGAGATTACATGCATAGAGGAACAAAATCCTAAACAAAATAGCATCACATAGCGGTGGGTGCTCAACCTATTTACCATACACAAGCAACACTTAACCATAGCATGTGCATATACTTGTGTCACATTAAGGGGTTCAGAATGTACACAGTATATTCTAATAAAAAGGATTGGGAGCAGAGGGAGAGGGAGGTTGATATGGACGTGCTACTTGCTGCTGCGGTGGTGCCTCTTGGTGGTCGTGCTTGAGCTCCTCCTGATGCTGCGTGAATCCAAGTGGCTCTCAAGCAAAATCTCCAGCAAAACTACAATGCAACGAATAGTAAGTAACAGCAATGTCTGCGATGTCTGCAATGAACTTTTGAGCAGCTATAGCAACCAGCCTTGTTCCGCAGACCACAAAATTAGGAAATAGATTTAAAAACATGTCATTCATGTGGACCAATAATCACTGAGTTGGAGGGGAAATTGTAGTTTCTCTCAGGCTGGAACTACAATGTGCTAAAACAACCCTAAGTGGTTCCATTCATGTGGAAGAATACAGCTCAGGTGCTAAACCTGAAAAACAATATGATGTGCAGAAGCTAGATTTAATTTAGTATTATAGGAACTTTAATTTTGTTCACAGGTTAATCCAACCCAAGTAAAAATAGGCTAAATAGAATGGATAACTCCATCTTCTCTGTTAAGGCTGAAAAGAGATAAATCAACTTATTTGACCTTTTAAGTTCCATGATTTTTACTAGCTTCACAAACAATTGTTCTTACTAGTGGCAAATAGTACCAAACAGAAGTACTGAAATTCATCTATTGATTGTGAGTAGTATGAAACCAACAATTTAACAGTTTCTCTGACTATCAGTTTAATAGTACCAAACAGAGAAACTGTTAACTATTTTTCAGACTACAGCAATTTCAGTAAAATCGCTGAGAATATATCATGGTAGGATACAGAGCACAATTAATCCTTCAGGGGGAACCCCTACCAGGCAGCAAGTTAAGTATGCAGAGTAGCATTATAAGATCAGCAGCGTGCTAAATTAGATAACCTCAAGCGAGTATATACACATAATAAGCCCAGCACTACATTATATCAACACTATTATACTACATTATATCAACACTATTATACTACATTATAAGATAGGCCCATCACTACATTATATCAACACTATTATACTACATTTTGAACTTGCAAGTATATACACATAATCTGACATCGAATCAATTAACCTCAAGCAGAAACAGGATAAGAAAACACCCTTCAGCTTTGAGACGAATGGACAAGGTCGACCTGGCGAAGAGGCCGAGCAGAACGAGCGGCTCGATGAAGTAGCCGATCCCGCGGTGCGCCCTCCAGTCGTGTCCCGTCGACCTATCATAGTGCATATAGCCAGGAATAAGTGAAGCAAACAAGTCTATTCAGCCCAAATTTTGCAGCTATGACTTCATTTGCTAGCATTTTATTGCTCATTTAAACTATGTGCTTCTAGTAGAGATCATGTTAGGACACAAGAGACACTCCAATGCTTTTGATACATCGCCTTGGATCCAACTTAAGTGATCTAGGCCATATAGTTGAACTACTGGCTACCTAATGAAAACAAAGAAGTTAATCCAGATTAAGCTGAGATGCAGGACACACTCTGACCATCGATAGGTGGCCTCATATGCAACCCAAGCCAAATACCTATCTAAAGTACAGACTGCAGTGTTGTGGAACTAAAATGGCATGTTGATATACTTGCGGTAACACAGTTGTTGGCCGCAGATTGGCAAACACGCCGAGCCCGGCACGGATGTTGAGCAGCCCGGTCTCCTGTTTGAGAGGCTTCTCATTGTTATCCCACTTATACCTGCAATGATAGCATCACATTCAATTACTGAAAGAAAATGCAGGTGCATATCACTAATTCTGACCAAAACAAATGTGGTTGCAGATCAGCATCTCCTGGAACTAGAAAATGTGGCTCAAGATACAAATCAAATGGAACAGAGAAGGGGGGCACCTTGACGAGTTCCATGGCGTGGTTAGAGCGGCATCCTCCTGTCGGTGCGCGCTCCGTCGAGCACGTCCGTCACGGCACTCAGAGGGGAAGAAGGCACGAAGTGGCCACGGAACAGGAGGATCCTTGCCCGACGCGGATCTGTCGCTGACATCTCGAAGCCGTGCGCATTGACGAGCAGCCGCCCTTGGCGACGAGATGGTGGTGGCACGCCAAGGGAAGAGAGTGGGGAGGGGAAGAGGGTGTTGCACCGCCCGGGGCGAGGGCATCGAGGGTGGGGACAGAACCGGTGGGGGAGACAGGAGACGGGCAGGGAGGTCGTCGGTGGCTGTCAGATCAGGGGAGGGTTAGGTGGAAATCCAAACCCTAGCAGAGAGGAGGAGGGGGAACGCCATGGCCGTGCCTGGACTAGTGGATATGGGGAAGGTGAGGGGAGGGGGATGGAGGAGACGAGGTCGACGGTGGGTGGCGTGGCGGTGGTGGGTGGGGATGGCGTCGGATCTGGAAGGCGGGGTGATGGTGGCGGCGCGATCTGGAAGGGGAGGACGAGAGCCGAGTTGTAGGTGCAAGAGGACTGCGGGCTCCGGCGTGATCTTGGGGAGGGAGACCGTGGGCTCGGCATCTCCTGGTGGCGGCGAGCGGCTTGAGCGTGCGCGATGAGGGGGGAGAAGGGGGCGGCGGCGATGGAGTGGGAGGGGATAGGGTTTGGGTGGTTGGGCTGCCCGGGGGTGGGAGGGGATAGGGTTCTTTTTCTTTCTCTCTCTCTTTTTCTTTAGATAAATGGGATGAGTGGATGGATGGATGGATGCCATGTCATCAATCCATGGCACAAACATTTCAACCAATGAGAACAAAGCATACGTAAGTGTGTGTTTCTATGTGTTTCTATTATATTTTTTGCACAAGGGTGCATTTTGGAATGGCATAATTTGTTCAAATTATATCATACTTTGCACAAAGGTGCATCTTGGAATGGCAAACAATGTTGCCTAAAAAAACTGCATTTTTTTGGATGAAAAATTCATTTTCCATTTTTTGAGTGCCTAAAATGAGTTTTTTTGTGAAGGACCTACCATATATTTGTTGCAAAAGCGGACCGAATCATTTTTCTAAAATACTAGTACATATTTAATGCACAATTGACCAAATGGTTGAGTCTCACAAGCTTTGATCCACCTCTCGTGAAAAAGACAAATTCCCGCCGATTCAGTTGGAAGCGGGTCAAATTTGAACTGCAGCTGCCTCATAGTTTGCTATTTATTTTTTCCAAAAATCATTTCTAGGTACATAAGTATCTATTTAATCAGAGAAACACCAAAAATATTCCAGGATTCAACCACTAGCTAGGAACGGTCATTCCCGCCGTTTTGACCGCATTTTGAAACGGGAATAAAAAATTCAAAAAAGATCAAAAAATTGGGAAACCTTTGCATTGTGAAATTATATGTGGCCAAGTTCCCAGGAAAAATAACAAATTTTTAATACGGCAATTATTTTAAAAAAGTGTTCTCAGAAACGAGCTATCGCGTATGGAGATCAATGGCTTTCAAGCCAAATGATCAATCTTATGGCCACATTCATGGCATAGTTTGTTCAAATGATCTCATATTGTGCACAAGGGTGCATATTGGAATGGCAAACAATGTTCCCTAAGGAAGTTTTCATTTTCTTTGGACGAAAAAACCATTTTCCATTTTTCGAGTGCCTAGAAGGAGGTTTTTTGTGAAGGACCTCCCAAATAATTGTTGCAAAATTCGACCAAATAAATTTTATAAAATACTAGGACATATTTAATGCACAATTGACCAAATAGTTGGGTGTAAAAAAGTTTTGATCCACCTCTGGTGAAAAAGACAAATTCATGCCGATTCAGTAGGAAGCGGGTCAAATTTGAACTAGAGCTGCCTCATAGTTTGCTATTTATTTTTTCCAAAAATCATTTCTAGGTACATAAGTATCTATTTAATCATAGAAACACCAAAAAAATTCCAAGATTCAACCACTAGCTAGGAACGGTCATTCCCGTCGTTTCGACCACATTTTGAAACGGGCATAAAAAATTCAAACAAAAATAAAAAAATTGGGAAACCTTCGCATTGTGTCATTATATGTGGCCAAGTTCCCAGGAAAAATAACAAATTTTTAATACGGCAATTATTTTAAAAAAGTGTTCTCAGAAACGAGCTATCACGTATGGAGATCAATGGCTTTCAAGCCAAATGATCAATCTTATGGCCACATTCATGGCATAGTTTGTTCAAATGATCTCATATTGTGCACAAGGGTGCATATTGGAATGGAAAACAATGTTGCCTAAGGAAGTTTTCATTTTCGTTGGACGAAAAAACCATTTTCCATTTTTCGAGTGCCCAAAAGGAGGTTTTTTTTTGTGAAGGAACTACCAAATAATTGTTGCAAAATTGGACCAAATCATTTTTATAAAATACTAGGCCATATTTAATGCACAATTGACAAAATGGTTGGGTGTAAATTTTTTGATCCACCTCTCGTGAAAAAGACAAATTTCCACCGATTCAGCAGGAAGCGGGTCAAATTTGAACTGCAGTTGCCTCATAGTTTGCTATTTATTTTTTCCAAAAATCATTTCTAGTTACACAAGGACCTATTTAATCATAAATACATGGTTTGGTGGTGATACATAGAGGTTTGGGCAGTGGCCGAGGGCCCCAACTCTAGAGCGCGTAAACTCGCATGCCCGCCGCGTGGTCACCGCGTGACCGTGGCGTTGCCAAGCGTTCTGGGCGGCCTAGGCATGTCTAGTGGGTTGGGCACTCCCCAGGATGGTGCTAGGAAGAAAATTACAACATAAGATTCTCACGAGGAGACCGATCGATGCTCAAACATGAATTAACAGCCAAGTGTTTGATTAGCGGTACGGGAAATGTACATGGCTAATGGGCGTGAGTTTTGGCTGAGGATGATCAGTTACTAAGAAGACCGTCTTCACAAATTTTCAGCTCAAAAGGAGGAGCCTAGGTGGTACTTGCTTTGCAAACTACCACACTGGACATAACTATGAATGTTGAAGCTCGGCTCAAAATAATGAACAGATTGAGGTGGCATTAGGTGGAGGATGGTTATTTGGGCATAGGAAACCACTGTAGAAAATGGATACTATTTGGAAATGCCAAAGTGGTACTTCCTTCACAATTCTCTTCTATGGACAGAAACTTGGGAAAACTAGTGAGAGAGATTGGATGAATGAAATGAGCCAAAAATTGGTGTAGGTAAGTTACATAGGTATGGTCATGCGCTGGTAAATTTTCAGATCATTTGGGTAAGCCTAGCTAGTACTTACTTCACAAAGCTTCTCTCGAGGTAAAAACTTTGAAAATTTCCTGAGAAAGATTTACTAGGAAAATTGAGATGAATATTATCATGTGGCAATGATTTGGGTATGGAAGAGTGCCCGAAAAGTTTGAGGGTAATAGGAGGGGTCTAGATAACACTTGCTTTGCAACGTGCCAATTTGGCCATAAAATATAAATTAAACCTGGGCTCACATAGATGATTTGACTGAACTGCAATTTGGAGGAGGGTGATAATTTGGGCATATGAAGGAACTGTATAAATTTCATGTCATTTCGATATATAAAAAAGGTACTTCCTTCACAATGCTTCTAGGTGGACAAAAACTTTGGAAATTTGCCGAGGAAGATTAGCTAGGCAAGTGGAGCTGAATTTTGTCATGCAGTAATGATTTGGATAGGAAAGAGTGCCCAAAAATTCCGAGGGCAATCAAGAATATATAAATAGCACTTCCTTCATAAAGTGCTATCGTGAACAGAATAGGAAAATGAATATTGTTGAATTAGTTTTGAACTAGGCAAGGAAGGATTTTTACATATTTGATGAAGATATGACCCAAAGAATTTATGAGATTTTTTTGGGGATTTTGGGAATGACAGAAATATAGGTTGCTTCATAACCTAGGGCAAAAACTGCCACATGGACATGACACATAGGGAAAACTAATGAGGTGGCGCCTAGTCATAGCAACCCACCACAATTTACAAGGTTATGACCATCTATATTGGTCATGATCAGCTAGAAATAAGGCAGCAGACTAGTGCTATCTGCTTTATGACCATTTCGTGTAAGGAAATTACGACCTTTCTGACCAAAATGGTCGTTATAGTTTAGGTTTTGGAGCCCCCCGAACAACTTTTGACCAATTGGTCTGAAATGGTCATAGATCTATGACCAATTCTTCCAGGGTCACTAACAGAAGGTCACAAGTTGACATATTTCTTGTAGTGTGTCTTCCAGTTATTCTCTGTCTTTGCCATGTCATTCGCTTGCGCGTTGCATCTTGTCATGTCATCATGTGCATTGCATCATCATGTTGTCAAAACTTGCATCCGTCCTGGTCTCCTCGTTCTCTCCGTTGTCCGTTCTGAGCCCAGATACACTTGCACGCGCCCGCGGCATGTCCAAAATATTATTTTATAAGTGGCCGGAAAATGTTCTCGGAATGGGTTGAAAGTTGGCGTGCGGTCTTATCTTAGTGTAGGTAGACCGCCTGTCAAATTTCATCGCGTTCAGAGTCCGTTTGATGCCCCAACGTATAACTATAGCGGCACCGCTGCTGGTCTAACGTCGAACGTTTTCGGTCTCCGAAAACTGCTGTCGGGCCCTCTCTCTCTCTTCTCTCCTCTCAGCCTCGCCACAGCCCACCTAGTCCATCTACCTACCCCTCTTCGCGCCCGGAGCCGTCCGATGCGATCGCACGGTCCGAAAACCCCTCTTTGCACAGTGCACCAACCCCTCACGTGCGCGTCCGAAACTTCCCCGGACCCGACCCGGGCAGTCGTCACCGTTATGTCCGGATGATCCCCAAACATCTATAAAACATCTTCGTTTTATTTATTGGACTCCCTAGCCTATTTTTCTCGACCGCCCGATTTCGACCAGAGGGTCCAACCTCAATCCATTTTCATATATATAGACCAACCCCTACCAAATCAAGCCAACCCTAATTTCTAGGAGGTTTGTCCCCTGTCGCCACCACCACTCCACCAAATCCATCTTTCTCGGGATCGACCGCGAGCCAACCACCTCTCCACCTCGCTTTCCCCACCGGACCAATCCATCCCAGCCATCCCAATCCCCACGAAGATCCTCTCGCCACTGCCCGCAGCCTCCCCTCCTTGCTACGGGGGCTGCACGAGCACAGCAACCGCTCGGGCACCAGACCCAACTCCCGCCTGGATCGAGACCACAGCGAGTTTCCCCACACCCGCGCGTCCTCTGACTCACCGTCGTCTTCGCGTGCCACGCCAGAGCAGAGCTCCTCCTGCCGACGCCCTCCGCCTCCTAGGCAAGCCCCTGTCGCGTCCCCTTTTACATCTCTTCCTTCATGTTCCCTGGTTCCCTCAACTCCCTCTCGTCTCTCTCTCTCTATAGGGAACCCCATGGCCACCGAGACCCGAGCGTATCACCTCTGCACCCGCACCGATGGCCTGCTCTACCCCGGTCTCTTCTCCTATGGCGTCATCCTCCTCCTCGAGGAGATGCTCCCCGCCTCGATCACCGGCGCTCCAAGGTCGGCCTCCTGCTGTTCGTTGCCACCGGAGCTCCCCAGCACCAGCAGGTCGCCCCGTGCGCCAGCCTAGACCTCCTCCTCGCCGGAGTCCCGCACAAGCCGCCGCTGCGGGTCGTCCTCGACGCCTTCCTCACCTCCGGTCACTATGTGCCGGTGAGCCCAGTCGCCGGTGTGCCCGTGCTCCTCCTTCTATTTCCCTCTCTTCCTCCCTGACCTTTTCTCGCGCCCGTGTCCTGCAGGAGTTCGTCGCACCGCCTCCAGTCCCACGTGGATCCACTGCATGCAGGCCCTTCCTGGCCGGATTCCATCACTGGGCTGCCGTTCCTCGCCCACAGCTCCACCCAGCCACCGCCGTCCCGTTTCCTCCCGGCGAGAGCCTCACCTCTGCTTCGTCCGGTTCGAGCGAGCAGCTGCCGCCCCCCTGCGTTGACTCGTTCCAGCGCCAGCGTGGACAAGCTCGTAGGCCCAGCGCCTCTTCCAGCCTCCCCCTCCACCAAACAGAGTCGGCCCATCTTCTCCTCTGGGCCCAATGTGAGCAGCGCACCAGATTCGGCCCAGTTCTATTTTTTCCGCCTGAACGTTTTTTCTTTTTTTCCAGTGAGCTGCAGTTTTACAGAGAGGTCCCTCATGTTCATGCATATAATAACTCCACAACCGTGCATCGGCTCTAAATAATTTATATATAAAAAATGACTAGAATTTCATCTAGTTTCATAATATCCAACTTTCATCCATGTTTGAAATGCTTAAAATGATGTTTTATTAAATTTGCTCATATAGCATGCTAAAACGGTTTAATTCATAACTAAATAACCGTAGCTCCATTTTAAATAAACTTTATATGTAAATGGGGTAGAAAATGCATAGTTTAACATGGTTCATCTAGTTTGCATGTTTAAAAACTCTAAAATTGTGTATAGGGTAGAACAGTACCAAATCCTTAAATATGCACATGAGGATTTTTCGGATTTGTTGTTTATTATATCCGGCCCCATTTAAATTGTTTAGATGGTATAGTTTTGTTATGATTCACCTCTTGCCATGTTAACCAACATTTAATTTTGTTGAGTACCTAACTGGAAGTAAACTAAATAATTGATGTGGTGTTCCATCCTTGTTGCATATTGGGCTCCACTTAACTTGTAGTTTTGATTGTCCTTTTTGCCATGCCATGCATAGTTAAACCGGACATGCATCATACTTGATTGTGCATCATGCCATGTTTATGTGAGGGTTGTTTACTTTGTTGCTTGCTTCTTTTCGGGTCGCTTCTCTCATTAGCTTCAGTTTCGTTTTGGAGTTGTGAGGATCCGTTCGACTGCGTCCGTTTGTCTTATTCATGGACTCGTTCTTCTTTCTTGCGGGACTTCAGGCAAGATGACCATACCCTCGAAATCACTTCTATCTTTGCTTGCTAGTTGTTTGCTCTATTGCTATGCGGCGATACCTATCACTTGCTTTATCATGCCTCCCATATTGCCATGTCAAGCCTCTAACCCACCTTTCCTAGCAATCCCTTGTTTGGCTATGTAACCGCTTTGCTCAACCCCTCTTATAGCATTGCTAGTTGTAGGTGAAGATGGAGTTTGTTCCATGTTGGAACATGGATTTGTTGGGATATCACAATATCTCTTATTTACTTAATGCATCTATATACTTGGTAAAGAGTGGAAGGCTCGGCCTTATTCCTGGTGTTTTGTTCCACTCTTGCCGCCCTAGTTTCCGTCATACCGGTGTTATGTTCCTTGATTTTGCATTCCTTACACGGTTGGGTGTTATGGGGACCCCTTGACAGTTCGCTTTGAATAAAACTCCTCCAGCAAGGCCCAACCTTGGTTTTACCATTTGCCTCTCCACCACCTACTTTTCCCTTGGGAGTCGCACTCCCGAGGGTCATCTTTATTTTAACCCCCCGGGCCAGTGCTCCTCTGAGTGTTGGTCTAAACTAGAGCCCCTTGCAGCGCCACCTCAGGGAAACATGAGGGTTGGTTTTAGTTGTACGGATTGCTCATCCGGTGTGCCCTGAGAACGAGATATGTGCAGCTCCTATCGGGATTTGTCGGCACATTCGGGCGGCTTTGTTGGTCTTGTTTTGCCATTGTCGAAATGTCTTGTAACCAGGATTCCAAGTCTGATCGGGTCTTCCTAGGAGAAGGAATATCCTTCGTTGACCGTGAGAGCTTGTGATGGGCTAAGTTGGGACACCCCTGCAGGGTTTTGAACTTTCGAAAGCCGTGCCCGTGGTTATGGGCAGATGGGAATTTGTTAATATCTGGTTGTAGAAAACCTGACACTTAACTTAATTAAAATGCATCAACCATGTGTGTAGCCGTGATGGTCTCTTTCCGGCAGAGTCCGGGAAGTGAACACGGCTTTGGAGTTATGTTTGAACGTAAGTAGTTTCAGGATCACTTCTTGATCACTTCTAGTTCACGACCGTGCTTTGCTTCTCTTCTCGCTCTCATTTGCGTAAGTTAGCCACCATACATGCTAGTGCTTGCTGCAGTTCCACCTCACTACCTTTTTCCTACCCATAATCTTAAATAGTATTGATCTCGCGGGTGTGAGATTGCTGAGTCCCCGTGACTCACTGATACTTCCAAACAGTTACAGGTGCCGACGATACCAGTGCAGGTGATGCAACCTAGCTCAAGTGGGAGCTCGGTGAAGGCCATGTTCGTTGTGTTGTTTCGTTTCCAGTTGATCAGTAGTGGAGCCTAGTCAGGGCGATCGGGGATCTAGCATTAGGGTGGTCTTCTTTTATTTTGGTTCCGTAGTCAGACCTTGATTGTATTTTGGATGATGTAATGCTATATTCATGTATTATGTGAAGTGGCGATTGTAAGCCAACTCTTTATCCCTTTGTTATTCAGTACATGGGATGTGTAAAGATTACCCCTCTTGCGACATGCCTACTATGCGGTTATGCCTCTAAGTCGTGCTCTGACACGTGGGAGATATAGCCGCATCGTGGGTGTTACATACGGGTCGTCTGGCTCCCGACGAACTGGCCGTCATGGCCGCCTTCTTCTTAGGAGCCATGGCGATGAAGAACCGCTAGGCGAACTGCTAGACCAGATTCTCTCAACTGTGCAGCCTCCTACCTGGCGCGTGAAAGATGTCGGTGAGAACGACACCTATGGGATCACAGGGATCCCTTCTACAGTCGGCGGGCGCGGGGTCATGAGAAGAGCAGGTTTAGGAGCAAGCGCATGGGTCGTTTACCCGGGTTCGGGCCGCGAGGATGCGTAGAACCCTAGTCCTGCTTTGGTGGATGTATTGAGTGTTCTTGAGCTTTTTGAACTAGCTACGGTGGCTGTGCCTTCCTAAAAAGCCGAATACCTCTCCTGGTCGCCTCAGGCCTCCTTTTATAGGAAAAAGGGGTTGCCACAGTGTCACACAGGAGGTGGAAAGGCCTGCAGTGCGCGAGCTTATCGCACGGCATTACGGGACAAAGGGCATTAAATGCACTACATAGGTGTCCATTAGCTTTATCGGGGACGGGAACGAGGCCCATCCCATCCGTCGCCGCTTCGCCTCGCTTTGACACGCGCCCAGACCAGCGATGCATGTAGCGCCATGTAGGCACGCAGGCAGCTAAGGTGGCGCGGTGGTAGGGCCTTCATGAAGATTTGCATGCCGCCACGCAGGTGCTTGTGATTTGGCCTGGAAGCTGCATGTTGCCACGCAGGTGCCTGCCCAGCTGGTTGGGCTGGCAGCTGCATGCGAACGGCGGTGGAGTCTTGGCTGATGTGGGCCTGGCAGTGGCCCTGCTGATGCCCTTGGCAAGGGTCTTGCCGGCGGCCCGGCAAGGGTCTTGTCGTGGCGTTGCTGTCATCCCCGGCAAGGGTCTTGCTGGGGGTCTTGTGGATTTCCTCGGCTAGGATCCTGCCGAGGGTTGCCGTCTTCTAATCCTCATCCGACCTTGTGTTTATGATCTTGATGAAGATTTGCATGCCACCAAAGAGGCGCTTCCCGAGCCCTGGTTCCAACGCAGTTGTTTGGGTCGAAGCCTGTGGGCTCAAGGGTGGCTCGCTTTGCTGGTGTCGGGCAGGTTGCCCTGGCAAGGCTCTTGCCGGGGCTCTGGGGGGTGGCGCCTCGGCAAGGACCTTGCCGAGGGAGTCCACCTCGCCATCTTGCCCTCATGCGCTCTTGGTCTTAGCGTCACCTTAGTTGTCTTGTGCTTCGGCTTCTCTCCGGCTTCCCTCCTCTGCCCTGCTAAGTGTGGCCGCGGCACGTGGCTTTGACTGCCTGTGCACAAGTATAGGGGTCAAAAGGAGAACCCCTACTTTTGTACACCGACAGGCTACATATTAAATATCATTTCTTTTGCCGTCGCCGCTCCGGCTTCCACATGTCAGACGAATGCGAACAGTTCAGGTATTTTTTACAAATAACCCCTCGTCCATGGAAGAATGGAGTCTATTTAAGGGGATCAGATCTCAGATGCCATTCCACACCACACGGAAATCCTTAGAACTCGCCACAGGAAATCATCCAAACATGGCCGGCACTCCTAGCTCCTCCTCACACCCCTACGGCCCTCAAAAAGGCGACTAGGAAAGTTGCTCTGTGTCACACGCCCATCTGATGAACTTCAGAGGTAGGGATATCTCCCTCCCGCGGATCTAGTCTTTGTTCAGGCTGGGTTAACTTCCCTTAATGGCGAAGCCCTGGCAGAAAACTTCCCCAATCCTTCAAAAGAGGAGCGGGTGTGCTTCGTTTCTTTCCTTCTGAGAGGCATAGGATTCCCTATCCACCCTTTTTTCAGAGGTCTCCAGGAGTATTATGGCCTGCAACTGCACAATCGGACGCCAGGCTCCATCCTAACGCTAGGCTTCATCCTGAATATCGCATGCTTCGTTGCTCTCTGCAAGCTGTTCCTGGGCTGTGAGGCCCATTTCAAATTATGGCGGAAATTCTTGTGCCTCGCCCCCGCTCCCAAAGGGGATCTATATTCGAGGTGGGCGGCGCCGAACTATGGCGCATAGCCGGGATAGGATACCTGTCCGGCACTCCGAAGAGTGTCCTTTGGAATGGTTTTATATCGAACACGTCTGTAACAGCCAGGATTTTGGCCCTTTTCTTGTTCTTTTGATTTTATTGGTTTTTGCTTTGTTTTTCTTTTTGGAGTGGTCCTGTGGCCTTGCCACCTGGGAAATCATCCTCATTTCCCCTCCCTAGTGGCTCATCATCCTAAAAAACTTTTCCAAAATCATGTCACTCCGCTACTTGACCAAACCTAATTCCTTTTTGTAGGAAATATTCCTTTTTCTATTAAAGGAATAACCCTATCTGCCCTAGGTTGTAAAGCAACCTATAATTCTGTCCTTCCAAAAATCCCCGGATAATTCTTATAAATTGTTTGGGTCATATCTTCCTCAAATATGGCAAAATATTTCATTGGCCATATTTCCCATCATGCTCAATAAATTCATTTCCTATTTTGTCCTAAATGGCACATTGTGAAGTAAGTGCTATTTATCTTTGCCCATTTGCCCCCAAACTTTTTGGGCATGATATACCATCCAAATAATTTCCCTGTGCCAAAATTCAACTTTATTTTCCTAGCCAAACTTCCTCGGTAATTTTTCAAAGTTCCTGTCTAAGGGAAGCCTTTGTGAAGGAAGTGCTAGCTAGCTTTACCCAAATGAGTTGAAATTTTGCATGCCTCTTTTTGTGCTCATATCATTGCTCTACTTCAAAATTCAGCCCCATCCAATCATCTATGTGGGCACAACATCAACTCTTTGATTCTGTCAATATTTTCAGGTTGTAAAGCAAGTATATTTTATATTGCTTCATTTTGCTTGAAAATTTACCATAGCATTCTCCTACCCAAATAATATCTCTCCACCAAATTTGGCACCATTTCACCTAGCCAATATGTCTCTAGATTTTTTGCATGTTTCTGGACAGAGGGAATAGCTGTGAAGGAAGTACCATTTTGGTAAAACCAATTGGTATGAAATTTTTACAGAACCTTTATCTCGCCAACTCACTAAGCCCTGCCAAGTTTTACCTCAAGTGGTTACTCCATGTGAGTGCATCAGCCAAATCATGATTTTGGACACATAATGTGAGTTACAAAGCAACTATGTTAGTTTGTGCTCCATTATGCCTCAAAACCTCCAGGATCATAGTCCTTCCTTATTTAATCACCCCAGACAAACTCTTTGGCACCAGTAAAATCCCTGTTGATCACCAGTGTTCACCCAAGTTCACTGCAGTAAACTTCAGAGGGTGATTGCCAGTTAACCAGAGCATTTTTAACAGAACTTCCACCGCGGTTGTAACCCACTAGACAACATGATCAAACCCCTCTCCCTCGCTACCTGCCAGTGCACGCGGTGACCGCGTTAATGGACCACAGTGCACGCGCTCTATGTACAGTGGCCGTGTCCAGTGGCTGTTTGTGCATCGGCAGCACCTCCTCTCGTCGGCTTCGCGCGCGTGAGCATGTCCAAGAGTTTTACCGCGTCATCGCCATCCTCCTGGATCTCTCTCCCTCTCAGTAAAACCCCTCACCGACGCTCACTGATGCTCGCCGGAGAACGCCCACGAGAGCACAGTGGTGGTTTGGCTCGGTTAATCGTCGTCTCCTTTCTCCCTGCGCTCCCTTGGCTTTCTCCTCCCTGTGAGCTCTCCATTGTGTCTCCCTTGTCGCCGAACTCTGAGCGCATGCGAGTGGGCACGCGTCCGCGGCGCCGGACACGCGTCCGCGATGACGCCAGCACGGCTCCCCCTCCCCTCGACTATATAAGCCACCCCGAGCTCCCTCGACCGGACCAGCCTCCTCACCTCTCCCCTCTAGGCCTCCCCGACCACCCAAACGAGCTCGAGAAGCTCTTTGTTCCTCCCATGGCTGCCGTGCCCGTCGCCGTCCCCCTCCTAAATTCGGGTAGTGCAGCCCCTTTCTCTCCGTTCCTCCACCTCGAAAGCACTCCACGGACCTCCTGGAGCCTCCCCATGTCTTCGCCTCGTCCCCGGAGCAGCTCGTGGCGCCGCCCGTCTCTGGCTGAAGCCCCGTCCGCTGCAGCCGCAGCTCTCCTCGACGCCGACCTCCCCGGAATATCTGGCTGGTCCAGGACAGCGCGGCTCGGCCTGCTGATCTCGCCGGTAGGCAGCACGACACGGGAGGTGGACGGAGTCGCCAGCTGTCGTCGTCGGGGCGGCCGGCCTCGTCTCTGCCTCAGCGCGTCGTCGGGAAGAAGAAGAAGGAGCCAGGAGGAGAGAGATGGATAAGGTGTGTCCCACCTGTAAGCCTCTAAGCCACCCGGCCCTGCCTTGCCACGCTGGATAAGTGGAGGCGTATTCCTCAGAATACGCCTTCCTAGCTTGAAAGCGTCTTCCGTTCTGTTTCGGCCTAAAATACGTTTCCTCTTTTCTGAAAGCGTATTTCCTGTCTATTTCAGCCAGGAATGCATTTTCTCTAATGCGAAGACGTATTCTTTGAAGTACACTTTCAGTTTTTCTGTCCAGGCCCAGTTTGTAAAGATTTTTCTTACAGATGGGTCCCTGGCAGTCAAACACTCATATCTTTTTGACCACAACTCCAAATTAGGTGATTCCAAAGCCCACTTCTTCGTTTCGTCAAGCCCGTTCCGATGGAAGCATTTTTCACCATGTTCTGACATTCTGAAAATGAACATTTTACCCTTGCGCTTATTCAGCCCCCTCCGAGAGAGTACGTTTTCCGACGATTCGTTCCGCGAGCTTCTCGCACTTTCTACCGGTGATTTCTTCCACCCCAGGGAAGCCACATCCTCCATTTGCATGATTGCAATGCAGTGACATGGTTTAAGTTATTCAAACTTGTTTAAAATATTGCATTAGCTACTTGTGATTTGTTAATGGCATATTTCGGAGTATTGTTTAGATCTTGCTATTGCCATGATATTGCTTGGAGTTCTAGGACTTACATTTTTATGAGTATGTGGATGACATGTGCCTTTGGATTCTTTGGATATTATGATTGTTTTCATGATGGTATCTAGTATTATTGTGAAGTATTACTTTGGATATCATGTTACCTTTGGATTATTAGTGTCTAGCATTAGTTTCATCATGATGCTAGATGATATTATGTTTTGGAATATGATGATGGAGATGATGCTTCCACGTGGATCATAGCTGGATAGTTACTTGAGTAGTAGTATTATCGTTCTTGGGTTCATCATGATAGTAGTGTTATACTATCCTCGGAGTATTTTAGTATGATGATATTAAGCTTTGGATTTTTTGTTGGATATTGCTATTGTCGGATGTGGGGTTCCGGCAAACCCTTAAGGTTCAAACACTAGGATGCGTGCGAAGTCTTTCCTTCCCACCAATCAACGCCCTAGCTCACTAAGATCTCGTGGACGAACTCGACGAACTGGCAACAAAGAAAGACATAAGATTTATACTGGTTCGGGCCACCGTTGTGATGTAATACCCTACTCCAGTGTGGTGGTGGATTGCCCCTAGGGCTGATGATGAACAATACAAGGGAAGAACAGCCTCCTGAGGTTGAGGTGTTCTTGTGAGTAGGCTCTCGATTGGGTTGGATCAAGCTAAGATGAGATCTGCCTCTACTATGGTGGCTAGCTCTACTTATATAGGCCCTGTTCCTGTTCCCAAATATCGAGCGGGAAGAGAGCCAATAATGGCGGGCTAATTCGAAGGGGGTAGCTAGTACAAGCTATCCTGACAGAAGTGGTCTTCGCCTGCCAAAGGCTCTGGTGGTGATGCCGTCTTGGGCTCCACGATGACCTCCGTCTTGCCATCCTCCTGGTCTTGGTCTCATTGCACCAGTATAGCAACCTTTGCCTGATGCCTCGGTACTCTTCGCCTGCGCTGGCCTCCTTAGCACCAAAGAGGAAACAAGGACACTGCGTGCGCTGGCCCCCGCCTGGTGTCGTGCGTCATGGCTCATATCACGAGGGTCTCGTGAGGTTTGCCCAGCCTTGATATCTCCGCTCCTCGTGAGCCTGCATGGCTAGGCCACTCCCGAGGAGGGCTTGCGTCGTCCGGCTCGCAAGGCTTAGACCCTCGTGAGGGCCTTGGATGCTTTGTTGGTGATGATGGGCCATACGGCCTGCTGGCTCAGCCACGCCGCGGGCCGCAGGCAGGCAAGTCTGGGGAGCCCCATTCCTAGGACGCCGACAATAGCCCCCGGGCCCAAGGTGCGCTCGGGCTTGGCTTCGCGGCGAATCCAAGGGCCAAGTTCGGAGCACTGCGGGCCCCAAAAGCATGCGGCCTCGATTGACACATGGCGGTTGATTGGACGTGGGCATCTCCGCTTCCCAACGCTGCCCCGGCAACTGCTTGACCTGACCAAAAGGCTGGCGTAGGCATCACTTGCCTTTGTTGCTTCTTCCTTGCCACGCTCGAGATCCCCTTTCTTGCTCTTCGCCGCCGCTACCTCCAGATCTGCCCCAACCTTGCTCTGCATCTGCCACTCATGGCGCCGCGCAAGGTTAAGATCTCCTCGGCTCCGGCTTGGTACGAGCCCGCTCTCGAGACGCCCACCGTCACGGAGAAGAGCCTTGCCTCCGTGCGCCTGCTGACAGCAGGGAAGAGCAACGAGTGGGGGAAGACGAAGCTCCGGCTTGCGTCCGACGAGCCGGAGCCTGAGGGGAGCACCTTCTTCCCCTTCTTCTCGAGCAGCTTCGCTGTTGGGTTGGTTCCTCCCTTCTCTGATTTCTTCTATGAAGTCCTTGACCACTACGGGCTGCAGCCGTTGCACCTCCATCCCAACTATGTCTTCCTCCTGTCCATCTTTGCCTACTACTGTGAGGCGTACCTGGGTGTGATGCTATCAGTGGCGCTCCTGCGCCATTTCTTCTTCCTCCGCCTCAGCGAGGGTCAGATCTCCGGATGCGCCAACTTCGTTGCGTCCGGCAAGGCCAACTCGATCTCGAGCACCAGGAAGAGGGCCGATAATATTCGGTCCAAATGGGTCATGATGGATGCCAAGCGCGCCCATCCACGCCTGATGTTGCCGATGGAGGCGCCCCGGCAGGGCAAGGAGTGGCCCAGGGCGGAGCTTGTCAATGAGCAGGAATCGTCAGTGTCGGGACAAATGATGACTGACCTGAAGCCGGGTAATGCGAGGGCAGCCAAGATAACGGGAGCGATGCTCCTGAGGGAGTTCTTGACGCTGCGGGTTGTCCCACTCCAAGCGCGCGCACGCCCTTTCTGGGAGCTTGAAGGTGGGGAAAACAAGGCCCGCCTGAGGCCGGGGGACCTACCTGACGATGAACTGGACGCCATCCTGCGTCTCATAGTCGGAGACAACCAGGAGTACCCGCCTAGCGTCTTCATTCCCCGGTTCCAACGCAGGGACCGGGAGGAATTCGTCGCCTCCAGGCCGACTTTTGATGCGCGCGGGCTAGTGCCGCCGGTGTTTTGGGGAGCTCTTATGGCGCAGCAACCGTTGGAGGTGTCTTCTGGCGACTCCCACGGAAAGGAGGAAGAGGAGGTGGACTCGGAGAAGACCTCGGAAGAGGCGGGGGAGACTTCCCCTCTGAGCAAGGCCGAGATTCTCCGCGCCCTTCCTGATGATGCCGAAGCCGACGCCTACCAAGAGGAGAGGGAGCAACCCCTCATCCCGACAAAGGGTAGGTCATCGCTGGTGGTCCACGGTGCCGCCTCTACCCCAGCGCCTCCTAGGGCTCGATCCGGTTCTGCCTCTGCACCGCCTGGCGCCGCCGGAGCCCGAACGCCTGCCCCTTAGGTCCCAATGTCGCCAGGCCTCAAGCTTCACAAGCGAAAGGTGGAGTACTTCACGGTGGACCGGTAGGTGTTTCGAGCTTCGCTTTATCCCTGCCGGTACTTGTTATTTCCTGACGCTCGCCCTTGGTTGATCAGGCCGGCATCTTCAGTGAAGAACAGGAAGGAGGGTACGGCGGCCGTGCCTCCCTCCGTAGAGAAAGGAGGCAGCAGCACCCGCATCTCCCCAGCCCGGTCGTCCTCGCGGGGCCAAGGAGAACATCACCGCGTGGAGTCAGCCCCCATGGCCCTGCTGGCTCCGGAGGCACCGGCGCTTGGCATGGCTGACGAGATCCCAGCTGCTCCAGAACCCGCGGTCTCCTGAGCCCTGGCGACGGTGCCGCTTCCTCCCTCCGCAGCACCTCCACTCCTGGTTCCTCTGCTCCTGCTGCTGTCTTGGGCGTGCCCTTTCAGAGATGACCCGGCTGCAGGCGGATCTCCTGAGCGTGGACCCGCGCCTGGTGGCCGGGTGTCTAGAGCTGGCCTCTGGCTGGCTTCACTCCGACCTGGCGGTACGCGCAGCACCAAGCCAAGCTGCTGCGGCTTCCGAGGAGGAGAAGCGAGGAGCCGCCAGTGCTGCAGCCGATCATGCGGCGCTGAAAGACGCCATGGCCGCCCGTGATCGCTGCCAAGTGCTGGAGGGCGAGTTGCAGAGCCTACGCGACAAGCACGCCGAAGAGGTATGCGGCCGCCAGGCGAAGGAGGAGGGGATGAAGGCCCGGGAGGAAGCCGTCAAAAACCGTGATGCTGAGCTGGCGGAGCTGGGGAGGAAGCAGGCCGCCGAGCGCAACCGGTTAGAAGAGTTGGAGCAGAAGATGGGGACGAGGGAGGCCGATCTGAATGCCAAGGCGCAAGTCCTGGCCGAAGACCGCGTGGCCTTCGCCGATCTCGAGAAGAGGTCTCGCAAGGCACTGAAGACACTCTACGAGCACGGCCTGGAGAGGCCGCTGGACACCAATGAGCATGGCCCCGCCCAGCTGCTTCCTCTCGTGGTGAAGGCGCCTGAGGAGGTCGTCGATGGTCTCTGTCCCGTGGCGGAAGCAGAGGCTCGCGTCCTGTCTTCAGCCGCACTGACTCGTGTCCTCAGCCATCTCTACTTCCGCGACCCCAACGCCCGCCTTGACGAGCTGCTGCAGCCTGTGGCTGAAGATCACTGCGAAGCCGCCGCTGCAGCTGTTGAAGGTCAAGTGGAGGCTTTGCTGGGGAAGTTCCATGGCTTTGTCTCCGATCCTCTATCAGGCGATGCTGCGGATCATGCAGCTGAAGGTGAGAACATCGTCGCCCACGGGGGAGTACCTTCCGCAGGCGATGGCGATATCCAGGGGTGACCTGTGGCTACTCTTCCCGTTTCGTTCCTGGGACATGTATCAGGCCTCGTGGAGGCATTTAGACTTTTCATTTGGTGTTGTGAGAACAATATGATTGTAATATTTGCTTCGAGATTTGGTGATTTCCTTCCTATTTTATTTGCGTTCTGCGTCAGCAGAGCCCGGCCCCGTGCATACCTCAACCACCATTGGGCCGACCGGAGACCAGGACGGACCAAGGAGTGAGGGGCTACGTGACCAGTTAGGCTCTTGAGTCATGATGCTCAAGAGTCCCCCTTGACGCGCAAACAGCATATAGGGAGAGTTCGTGAGGATAGATTAATGTTCTATGTCGGCAGAGCCTGGGCCCACGCATACCTCAACCGCCATTGGGCCGACCGGAGACCAGGACGGACCAAGGAGTGAGGGGCTACATGACGAGTTATGCTCCTGAGTCGCGATGCTCAGGAGTCCCCGTTGACGTGCAAACAATTTCCATACCTGCCCTCGCCGAGGCCTCGGGAGGGGCGCGCGACACCCAGGCCCGGGGGACCTGGTTGGGTTGGGTGCGCTTGGGCGTGACCCGAGCGCAGCGCCCGTGCCCAGCCCCCTCATGTGGCTCTCCCGAGGGGAGGCATTGCGGTGAGGCTGGGCGCTGAGCTCTGGGCTCCCTGAGGTTGTTACGACCGTGGGGCCGCCCTCAGTTGTTTATCACCAGCGCGGAGCATAGTGCTTCCGCTTGTGCACGGGCATAGCCGCTCCTCAGCAGTGCCGCCAGCCAGCGCGGAGCATGGTGCTTCCACTTGGGCGTGGGATGGGGGCCACCCTCTGGGAGGAGCCCTCGAGGCGTGTACAGCCCCGCCCTGACACGTGGCTTACACGGTAGGGCTGCGAGATGTATCTGGGCACTCGTGAGCCAGTGCGGGACTCACGAGTCCCTACGTCAAGGCGGGTTGTGCCTGGTCTTGAGTCTTGGTAACTGTATGTCCCTGCAAGGTGGTCAGATGCAAGCACTCTACGTCCTCAGGTCCCGGCCCTCGAGCGAGCGCAGCCACCGCTGGTATGCCAGGTCGCGATGCCGTGGTCAAGGCCAGGGGGTGAGGGCCGGAGAGCCGGTAAGAGCTCCTCAGTCGCGATGCTCAGGAGCCCCCTTTTAACGTGCAAGCGGATTGCATAGGATGAATAGACCCGTGGTGGGAAGTAATCGAGTAGGTGACAACAGTTGGCAGGTTAAGCATGGAGAGCAGATCAACTTAGAAAAATGCAGGAGGGTACATGCCACCGGGTCCGGCTCGAGCGGCTTGGGGATGATGCAGCCCGAGGGGCGCCCCCAACAAGGTAAGCTGAAGACATAAGCAAAAGGGGTACATGCCGCAGGGACGGACCCACGCGGCCTGGGAATAATGCAGCCCGTGGGGCGCTCCCAGCTAAACGAGCTTGGAAGATGCCACCTGGTTCTGCAGATGAAGCAGAGTTGGTGCAGCTGAAGGCGTGCGCTAGAGAAATGACTCCTCATGAGCCGCCAGAACCCTGAGCCTCGGGAGGCTCTGGGGGCTCGGGAGGTTCCCTGAAGACCGTCTCCATCTCCTCCAGAACAGCGTGGTACCTGGCTTCCTGAGCCGCCAGGACACGTCGCATGTTGCGCTGGCAGGCCGACGCCACGCTCGGCAAGCCAAAGGGCATACGAACGTAGCTATGCAGCGGGCCCTCACAGCGGCCCACATGTGAAGGCCAGAAACGCTCCTGAGATGCGGCCCTGTTGAGCCCTGGGACGTCGATGCAGACGCGCAGCCCAGCATCCTCGCCAGGATGCGGAGCTGCGCCTTGTGGGCGGCCGTTGCCGCGCATGGCTCGTGCTTCTTGCAGTTCCTAGATGGTCTTGGTGATGAACTCCAAGGTTGTGGGCACTCCTTGCCCTGTGCTCTCCTGAGGGTCACATGCCGCGAAGCACGCTTCCAAGTGGTGCCCGAGTGCCTCCCTCGTGAGGTTAGCAAGGTCTGAGGCCCTCCAGAAGAGAGCCCTCGAGCCCTGCCTGAGGAGGGCGCCGGGCGCGCCTTCCTACGCGACGGAGGGAGGCGCCCCTGGAGCGGGCACTGGTCCTGACATGGCTTCTGCCGCGACGCCGTCCTCCTGAGGTCTTGCGCGGCGTGGCTGCTTCTTCTTGGGGATGGTCTCCAGAGGGCCCTCATTTCTGCTGTCAGGGTCGTCGATTGCTGCGGTTTCAAAGGCGTGCTCAAGGGAGCACACCGCATCCCTCTCTTCACACGGAACTATGATGATTCCTCCGCTTCCTGGCATCTTGAGAACGTTGTTGCTGTGATGAGTGACTGCCATGAACCTGGCCAGGGCTGGATACCCAAGGATGGCATTGTACGTCAGGTGGATGTGCGCGACGTCGAAGTCGATGAGCTCGGTGCGGTAGTTCTTGTGCTCCCCGAAGGTGACAGGTAGGCGGACCTGCCTTATCGGCGTGGTGGAGCCGTCGGTCACTCCTGAGAAAGGCTTGGTGGGCTGGAGCTGCTCATATGGCACTTGGAGGTTGTCGAAGGTGTCGACGGACAGGACATTGAGCCCTACGCCGCCGTTGATGAGGGTCTTGGTGACCTGCACATTGCTGATGACTAGGGAACACAGCATAGGGAGGGTGCCGGCGGTGGCTGCATACTTGAGTTGATCCACCAAGTTGAAAGTGATGGCGCATTGGGACCACCTGAGCGAGTGTGTGGCCTCGAGCTTGGGAAGCGCCGCGTTCACCTCGCGAGCAAACTGCTTGAAGACGCGCTGGGAGGTTGGGGCCTGGGCGCCGCCCAAAATTCAGGCGATCGCGCGCGGCTCCTGGAAGCCCCCAGCCCCCTCGTCCTGGCGGTGGTCGTCGTTCCTTCTTGGTGGCGGCATCTGGGGAAGACTGGCGTTGCCCTGGGGGTGATCTTCACGAGGCAGGTCCCTCCAGGGACCCTCGTGAGGTTGGTCCTGCCAGCGGTCCTCACGAGGCCGGTCGCGCCACTCCTAGCGCGGGCCACGGTCATCCCAGCGTCCGCCTCCACGTCCTCCTCCGTGGCCGTAGCCCTGGTCGTTGCGCTCGGGGTGTCGATTGTAGCATCCTTCTCGTATGGCTCTGACCTCTTGACAGTCGCTAGTATTGTGGGTGTTCAGGTTGTGGAAGTCGTAGAATGGTCGGCTGTTCTTGGATGACTCTGGCTAATCTCTGCCTCGCTTGATGTCGGGCTCCGCTGCGAGCACAGCTACCTCCTTGCGCTTCACGTCCTTGGCCTTGGCCTTCTTCTCCTCCACGCCCACGGCTGGCGGCTCAAGGAGAGAGAGGCTCCCCTCCTCAGCTCTTGCGCACTTGTTCGCCAGGTTGAACAGCTCCTGAGATGTGCGGAGCTCCTCATGGATGGCGAGCTCTTCCTTCATCTTGACGTCACGGATGCCGTTGTTGAACGCGGATATGATGGCCTCGTCCGTGACCTTGGGGATCTTGAGGAGGGTGTTGTTGAAGTGTTGGATGTACTTCTGGAGGGTCTCTCCTGGTTGCCGCCTGATGCGGCGTAAATCACCCGCGGCTGGGGGGCGGTCGCGGGTGCCTGGAAGTTGGCGACGAAGCGGTCGTGCATCTCGTCCCAGGAGGAAATCGAGCCGTGCTGCAGTTTCAGGAGCCAGGAGCGAGCTCCATCCTTGAGAGCCATGGGAAATCAGTTCTCCATGATCTTTTCGTCGCCGTTGGCCGCTTCGATGCTCAACTCATAGAGCTACAGGAACTCCACGGGGTCGGCGGTACCATCGTAGCGAGGAGGTAGATCTGGCTTGAACTTTCCTGGCCAGGCGATGCTACGTAGCTCGGGAGTGAAGGCGCGGCAGCCAGCCGTGGTTGCCGGGGCCCGCCTCAGAGGTGGAGCTTAGTCTTGACGAGGTGCGCGCTACACCGCTGCGGGCGGTGCGCGGTCTTGACGAGGTGGCGCGGGGACCGCAGGTGCGGCTTCTCGCGGCCTCGGAATTTCTTGGCAGCTTCTTTCTTCGCGTGCGGGCGCCGGGCACGGCGGATCACGTCACAGAGCCACGTGCCTTGGTGCCAAGGCGACGTCTAGGGGCTGAGGTGGTGGAAGAGCGCCATGAGCCCCGTCTCCCGTGGCTGGTTGAGGGGGAGGCAGAGAGTGGGACGGCGCCGGAGAGCCCCCTACGGCGCGGACGAGCTCGGCGACGTGTTCGAGCCACTCCTCGTAGAGGTCGTCGATGGGGCAGTAGCGCAGGAGCTCGTTCGCTGCGAGGAGCGCAGCCCGTGCCACCATGGAAGCGCGGTGCGCATGAGACGAAGAACCGGCAGGGGTCAGCGATGGAGTGGTGGTTCGGCCGTCCTGCCGCACCGAAGGATGCAGCAAATACGCCTGCTGCTCGTTCCCCGCTGGGCCGGTGGCAGCGTTGGCGGCGGGGGACAGAGAACGGCGATGTGGCCCGCCGACGGGAGCCGTCTGATCGACGCGGGTGGTCAGGGCAGCCCGACGCTCAGCTCGAGCACGGTGAGCGTCCGCCATGGAGACGACGGAGTGATAGAGCAACGAACTGATGGAAGGGAGGCTACGGCGCACCCCTACCTGGCCTGCCAAATGTCGGATGTGGGGTTCCGGCAAACCCTTAAGGTTCGGACACTGGGGTGCGCGCAAAGTCTTTCCTTCCCACCAATCGATGCCCTAGCTCACTAAGATCTCGCGGACGAACTCGACGAACTCAAAACACAGAAAGACACAAGATTTATACTAGTTCGGGCCACCGTTGTGGTGTAATACCCTACTCCAGTGTGGTGGTGGATTGCCCCTAAGGATGATGATGAACAGTACAAGGGAAGAACAGCCTCCTGAGGTTGAGGTGTTCTTGTGAGTAGGCTCTCGGTCGAGTTGGATCAAGCTAAGATGAGATCTGCCTCTACTATGGTGGCTAGCTCTACTTATATAGGCCCTGGTCCTCTTCCCAAATATCGAGCGGGAAGGGAGCCAACAATGGCGAGCTAATTCGAAGGGGGACAGCTAGTACAAGCTATCCTGACAAAAGTGGTCTTCGCCTGCCAAAGGCTCTGGTGGTGACGCCGTCTTGGGCTCCATGATGACCTCGTCTTGCCGTCCTCCTGGTCTTGGTCTCGTTGCACCAGTATAGCAACCTTTGCCTGATGCCTCGGTACTCTTCGCCTGCGCTGGCCTCCTTAGCACCAAAGAGGAAACAAGGACGCTGCGCACGCTGGCTCCCGCCTGGTGTCATGCGTCATGGCTCACATCACGACGGTCTCGTGAGGTTTGCCCTGCCTTGATATCTCTGCTCCTCGTGAGCCTGCCTGGCTAGGCCACTCCCGAGGAGGTCTTGTGTCGTCCGCCTCGCGAGGCTTGGACCCTCGCGAGGGTCTTGGAAGCGTTGTTGGTGATGATGGATCGTACAGCCTGCTGGCTCAGCCACGCCGCGGGCCGCTAGCAGGCAAGTCTGGGGACCCCCGTTCCCAGGACACCGACAACTATGACTTGGATTATAGGTTGATAGATGATATCGGAGTATCAGTCATTACTATTATATTTTGGGGATAAATTCCTTCATTAAGTTGGTCAGGTGCCACCGAACCGGGCTTTTCCAGTGCAATCACATTTTCCTTTATGGGAAGGCCCTAATGCGGTCTATTGTCGTGCCTCTCGCCGGTGCCTCCAACTAGGGAAGGTTATGGGCGCGCACTATCCTGATCAGGTTGGCGGGCATAAGCCTTGTGTACCCGTTGTCGTTGTTATGTGCACAGTCCCCGTGAGGGACGGTTCTGTGAGGGACGTTTTGGCCACGACGGTGGTCGTTGTGTCTTTGGTAGACACGGGGCCACCGTGGACTAGCCCAGTTGGGAGTGGGTCGGAGAGGCCGGGAGAGTGTCATGGCAGTAGATCGGTTTTTTCCGAACGCCGTTGGTCCACCCGAATGGGAGTGCGAGGCCATGGGTTCCATGGTGTGGGTAAAGTGCGCTACCTCTGCAGTGTGTGTATTTAAATCTATCGATAGCCACGTCCTCGGTCATGGGCAAGGGTTCGTACTAGGTCACACCGTTCGATCAACACTCACATGACAGAATGACTTATGGGTGATATATTTATATGTTGATATGTTGAGCAGTACAGATTGGCAGGATGTTGATGATGATGTTGGAGACCAAGTGTTGGTCATGGTAGTGATCGCCAGAAGGATCACCGTTTGAGACCAAGTGTTGGTCATGGTTGTGATCGCCGGAAAGATCACCGTTTGGTTTTGATCACGAGGTGATCGAATATATTGCTTGGCCGGTTAGCCAAGAGAGATATGGTTATGGAGATCTGAGATGGTGATTTATTAGTATTGTATCAGTTTCATACCATGCTTAGTAGTTGTTTCATCATGGTTGAGGGAGTCCTGGATTAGGGGGTATCCGGACAGCCGTATTATATCCTTTGGTCGGACTATTGGACTATGAAGATACAAGATTGAAGACTTCGTCCCGTGTCCGGATGGGACTCTCCTTGGCATGGAAGGCAAGCTTGGCAATACGGATATATAGATCTCCTTCCTAGTAACCGACTCTGGGTAACCCTAGCCCCCTCCGATGTCCATATAAACCGGAGGGTTTAGTCCGTGGGACCAAGGACAACAATCATACCATAGGCTAGCTTCTTGGGTTTAGCCTCTTCGATCTCGTGGTAGATCAACTCTTGTAATACTCATATCATCAAGATCAATCAAGCAGGATTAGGGTTTTACCTCCATCGAGAGGGCCCGAACCAGGGTAAAAACATCGTGTCCCCCGTCTCCTGTTACCATCCGCCTAGACACAGTTCGGGACCCCCTACCCGAGATCCGCCAGTTTTGACACTGACATTGGTGCTTTCATTGAGAGTTCCACTGTGTCGTCATCGTCAGGCTTGATGGCTCCTTCGATCATCGATACCAATGCAGTCCAGGGTGAGACTTTTCTCCCCAGACAGATCTTCGTATTCGGCGGCTTCGCACTGTGGGCCAACTCGCTTGGCCATATGGAGCAGATCGAGAGTTACGCCCCTGGCCACCAGGTCAGGTTTGGAAGCTTAAACTACACGGCCGACATCCGCGGAGACTTGATCTTCGATGAATTCGAGCCCCTGCCAAGTGCGCCGCATGGTCACGATGAGCATGATTTAGCTCTACCATCGGACAGTGTTCAGGAGACAGCACCGGCAACCGCTCCGACCCTCAATTCGAAGCCAATTGCGCCATCTATGGACGGGTGGATAGACCCCGCCACGGAGGCCGCATTCTCAGCAGTGATCGAGCCGAGTGTCGACCTTACCCTTCATGAGATCCGTGACGCCAAACTGCTGGATTCTTCCCCGGCCACGGACTCCGAACCGCCTGCGCCCGTGCCTATCGAATCCGACTGGGCGCCGATCATGGAGTTCACCTCCGCGGATATCTTTCAGCACTCGCCCTTCGGCGACATATTGAACTCATTAAGGTCTCTCTCCTTGTCAGGAGAGTCCTGGCCGAACTATGTCCGGCAGGATTGGGATGCGAATGACTAAGAAATTCGCCGCCCACCCACCACCGACTTAGTAGCCACTGTCGACAATTTGACCGACATGCTTGACTTCGACTCCAAAGACATCGACGGTATGGACGACGATGCAAGATACGAACAAGAACCACTGCCCACAGGGCACTGGACGGCCACCTCATCATATGATATATATATGGTGGACACACCCAAAGAAGGCAATGGCGACGGGACAGCGGAGGATGACCCCTCCAAGAAGCAACCCAAGCGCCGACGTCAGCGGCGCCGCTCTAAGTCTCGCCAAGGCAAAAGCGGTGATACCGGCACAGGAGATAATAGCACTCCGGACAGTGCCAAAGATGACGACAATCCCCTCCAGCAAGATTTAGAGCAGGAGGATGGAGAAGCCAGCCCTCCCGAGAGAGCGGCGGATGGAGAGGCGAAGGATGATAATTACATGCCTCCCTCCGAAGACGAGGCAAGCCTCGACGATGACGAATTTGTCATGTCTGAGGATCCCGTTGAGCAAGAGCGCTTCAAGCGCCAGCTTATAGCCACGGCAAATAGCCTTAAGAAAAAGCAACAGCAGCTTCGAGCTGATCAAGATTTGTTAGCTGACAGATGGACTGAAGTCCTTGCGGTCGAGGAATATGAACTTGAATGCCCCTCCAAGAGTTACCCAAAGCGCAGGTTGCTACTCCGACTGGAGGAGGAAGCATTAAAACCTACATCTCCAGCGTATGACGAGGCTGATCGGCCACCTCGTGGCCGTGACAGAGAGGCATTTCAGCCAAAAGCTCAGCCCGCATCCCGACGCCACTCAAATAAAAATGTCAAGGCACGGGGAAACACGCTAGACCTGCGAGACGTATTGGAGGACAAAGCAAAACACGCAAGATCGATCTACGGATCATGAGGGCGTGCCACTACGCGAGACGATAACTGTCACACCGGATACAGTAAAAGTAAATCTGGACGGGCCGAACACAGCGGACAAGACTCATTTGAGCTGCATCGCGATATAGCCCAGTACAGAGGCGCCGCACACCCCCTATGCTTCACAGATGAAGTAGTGGATCACCAAATCCCAGAGGGTTTCAAACCCGTAAATATCGAATCATACGACGGCACAACAGATCATGCGGTATGGATCGAGGACTTCCTCCTGCACATCCACATGGCCCGCGGTGACAATCTACACGCCATCAAATACCTCCCACTCAAACTCAAAGGACCAGCTCGGCATTGGCTCAACAGCTTGCCAGCAGAATCCATTGGTTGTTGGGAAGATCTGGAAGCCGCATTCCTCGACAACTTCCAGGGCACTTATGTGCGACCACCAGATGCCGATGACTTGAGCCACATAATTCAATAGCCAGAGGAATCGGGCAGGCAATTCTGGACACGGTTCCTGACAAAGAAAAATCAAATCGTTGACTGTTCGGATGCAGAGGCCCTAGCAGCTTTTAAGCACAACATCCGCGACGAGTGGCTCGCCCGGCACCTTGGCAAGGAAAAGCCGAAATCTATGGCAGCCCTCACGACACTCATGACCCGCTTTTGCACGGGAGAGGACAGCTGGCTGGTTTACAATAATAACATATCAAAGAACCATGGTACTTCAGATACCAAGGATAGCAATGGCAGGTCACGTCGCAACAAACACAAGCGCCGCATCAACAGCGACAATACCGGGGATACGGCAGTCAATGCCGGATTCAGAGGCTCTAAACCCGGTCAGCGGAAAAAGCCATTCAAAATAAGCACTCTAGGCTCGTCCAGTTTGGACCGTATACTCGATCACTCGTGTCAAATACACGGCACCCCCGACAAGCCAGCCAACCACACCAACAGGGAATGTTGGGTGTTCAAGCAGGCCAGCAAGTTAAATGCTGAAAACAAAGATAAGGGGTTACATAGTGATGACGAGGAGGAGCCCCGGCCGCGGAACACCGGAGGACAGAAGAGGTTCCCCCCACAAGTGTGGACGGTGAACATGATATACGCAACCCACATCCCCAAGAGGGAGCGGAAGCGTGCGCTAAGGGACGTATATGCGTTGGAGCCAGTCGCCCCAAAGTTCAACCCATGGTCCTCCTGTCCGATCACCTTCGATCGCAGGGACCACCCCACTAGTATCCGTCATGGCGGATTCGCCGCACTGGTCCTAGACCCAATCATCGACGGATTTCACCTCACTCGAGTCCTTATGGACGGCAGCAGCAGCCTGAACCTGCTTTATCAGGACAGTGCGCAAAATGGGTATAGACCCCTCAAGGATCAAACCCACAAAAACGACCTTCAAAGGCGTCATACCAGGTGTAGAGGCCCATTGCACAGGCTCAGTCACACTGGAAGTGGTCTTCGGATCCCCGGATAACTTCCGAAGCGAGGAGTTAATCTTCGATTTAGTCCCGTTCCATAGTGGCTATCATGCACTGCTCGGGCGAACCGCATTTGCGAGATTCAATGCGGTACCGCATTATGCATACCTCAAGCTCAAGATGCCAGGACCTCGGGGGGTCATCACAGTCAATGGAAACATAGAGCGCTCTCTCTGCATGGAGGAGCACACTGCGGCCCTCGCAGCAGAAGCACAAAGCAGCCTCTTCAGGCAATCCACCAGTTTGGTGATTAAACACCTGGACACCGTCAAGCGCGCCTGAAGTAATCTGCAACAAGACCGCCTGGCACGTTCCGAGCTCGCATAGCAATGCGGCCCCCACCCCAGTCCCAGCCAAATGGTGAAATCCATGCCACGCGTACATAATTACACATTGAAAATACCATGGGCATAGGTGGGGGGAGCACGACTACGGCAAGCCCCAAAACGCGGCTCAACCGCACTAGGGGCTTCCCGCTTTGTTGTTTTTTCTCTCTTTTAGGACTTTACTCTCTGGAAACCCCGTCCAGCAGTATGATTGCCGGACACACGATACAACAACCAAGGAGGCAGAAAGCTATGTCGCACCATGGAACTCCCAGGTGGTCTCTGATAACGAGTGAAATACCTGCTTTGAATACCATTCCTCAGCTTGCCCTTGGAGGGGACATGTCAAATAGTCCTACTTTTTTCTTATCGCACTACTTGTATCATTCTACTTCGACGCACCTTTTTGAATAAACAATGCATAGAACTAGACTATTACCGCATTCTCTATTCTTTTATATATATATATGTTCATTCATGACATTCAGCACCCGCACACTCTGGTACGGCCGATACGCCAGGGGCTTAAGCGTACCCCATAATACGGCGTGAGAAGTCCGAACACTTTCGATAGTGCAGCACCCCGAACTTATAGCATTATATGCATCAGCTCTGAATCATGTCTTGGGTCAATAGTTGGGTTTGCCCGGCTCCCATGTTTTGGTACCTTACGTTCCGCTATATCGGCTAAGGTAGCACTGGGAGAACTACTGCGATTGTGCCCCGGTTCATCTGGGAAAGCACCTCAGTAGAGAAAGCTAAAACTGACTGTCATGATAAGGCGAGAGCTGGTCGCTATTCGAGAGGTCTCGAGTCCCTAAAGACTTATGCCGCTTAGGGCGAGGAGTCGGCTTTTTCCGACTTAGGTGTGTATAGCACCCCGAATTCGGCCTTCCGAATACTAGGGGCTTCGCCAAAATTTAAAATTGTAGACTTCTATGGCTAAGTGAGAGTGATAAAGCATTATAGTCCGATTGCCTTGTTCGTTGTGCTGAGCACCTCCCTCAAAGGACCCAACAATGGGAAAAAGAGTGCTCAGATTTATCCCGAACACCCCAGCACTCGTGGCATGGGGGCAGAAGCTGACGACTGGCCATCTCTCAGATTTGATAAACAGCCGCACAGAAGGTAATATTTTAAATTCAAACAAGCGTTGCATAGCGCACATGAACAAGTTTTCATAATACAGGATCACACGAGCAAGTTCATTCAAAAATTACATCCTTCGCACACTCGTCCGCCGCAAGACGGGCACCCTTCAGGACACCCTCATAATACATTTCAGGGTGGCGATGCTCCTTGCCTTGCGGCGGCCCCTCCTTCACCAGCTTCCTGGTGTCCATCTTGGCCCAGTGCACCTTCACACGGGCAAAAGCCCGGCGTGCACCTTTGATGCAGACGGACCACTTTATGACTTCCAGCCGTGGGCAGGCATCCATAAGCCGCCTCACTAGGCCGAAGTAGCTGTTGGGAAGGGAGTTGCCAGGCCACATCCGGACTATAAGGCCCCTCATGGCCTGTTTGGCCGCCTTGTGCAGCTCGACCAATTGCTTCAGCTGGTCGCTCATAGGCATCGGGTGTTCGGTCCCAGTATACTGAGACCAGAACAACTTCTCCGTCGAGCTTCCCTCCTCGACCTGGTAGTACTTTGCGGCATCCAACACGCTGTGAGGCAAATCTACGAATGCTCCTGGAGAGCTCCGGACTCGGGTGAGTAACAAGTAATTTACTTTCACATGCTTGCTTTGCATAATGAATGCCTTACCCGCCGCTATCTTCCTCATCGCCTCAATTTCCTGGTGCCTCAGCCTTCGCATGCTTTGTGCTCTCGAGGGCCGCGACAAGCTCGGACTCTCGCGTCTTCGAGTCAAGCTCCAAAGTTTCGTGCTTCTTCACGAGAGCCTGGAGCTCTTGCTGCACCTCGCCCACCCGTGCCTCTTGTTTCTCCCGCTCGGTGCACTCCTCGGCCGCTTTGTTTTTGGCCTCGGACAGCGCTCGCTTCAGGGTCGCCACTTTGGTCGTGGCCCCTGGCACATCCATGATGATCCTATCATTTTGCAACCACATCTTATATATATATACAAGGTATTACTTACCTTTGTTCTCCTCGAGCTGCCTCTTGGCAAGGCCGAGTTCTTTCTCGGACCGCTCGAGGTCCTGCTTCAGTGCGGCGACCTCCGCAGTCAGTGCGGCAGAGGTCAGCAGCGAAGCCTGCATACGCATATAGACATACTTGTATTAGACTCCTGCAGATATTATTTGATCCTCTATTTGGCTTTTCTTTGTGAACACCAAACAGAGCATCAGGGGCTACTGTCTATGCGGTAATATTTTCCTATATTTTAAATACTTACCTCAAAGCCTGTTAGAAGGCTGGCACAGGCTTCAGTCAGTCCGCTCTTTGCGGACTGAACCTTCTTGATCACCGCACTCATAATAGTGCGGTGCTCTTCGTCGATGGAAGCGCCGCGAAGCGCTCCTAGCAGGTTGTCCGGTGCCTCTGGACAGACAGAGGTCACTGGCACGGGCGGCTTGCCCCTCTTGGCAGGGGGCTACCTGCCGGAGTCCGGAACCACTGGAGGTTCCGGCGCGGTGTTCGGCTGAGGGCCAAACTTGGAGCCCTTGGGAGTCTTGCTCCCTTTGCGCCTGGAGTCCGGAAGGTCGCCTTGAGGCGCCTCCAGGACTACCTCCCCTCGGTTCGGTGCCCCTTGAGACAATACCTTGACATTGTCCGTAGGGCGAGGAGAGGTGGTGGTTGGAAGTGACTCGCTATTCATATCCGACGAGTCCAAGGAACCATCCCACGAAGATATGTTGATGCGGGCTCGGGGCGGACTTCATGATCATATTCGACGTTAGGACAAGTAGTGCGATAAAAGTGTGCTATGAGTTACTCTGGTATCTGAATACTCACAACTTCGCCAGGGGCTTGGCTCTGAGTAACCACTCGTCTTCGCTGTCGGCGGCGGTGGTGGAACAGTCCGGAAGGAGAGTCCTTCCCTTCTTGGACCCTCCGGCCTCCCCGATTGGGGCGGCCTTCCTTTTCCTGTCTCCCCCGGCTGGAGGGGGAGAACCGTCATCTTCCTCCTCCTCGTTTTCGCGGGAGGAGTGCGTCTCGGAGTTATCGGACGATGAGTCCGATACCACCTGGCGCCGGGAACTCTTTCGGGTTCCCGTGGCCTTCTTCTTGATCTTCTTCTCCGGCACCTCATAAGGAGCCGGAGTCCGCATCTCCGTCAGGAGAGCGCCTGCAGGGTCTTTGTGTAAAGGGGCCGGACAATCAATCTGCTCCGATGTCTCCACCCAGTCATGTCAAAGGGATGGGAGCTCAGACCCCGCACATGGTTAAACTATGGAAAATAAATACCCTATGAGGTGTACAGAACTTACCAGATTCGCAGGGCGCGTCGCGCTTAGCCCGCGGTCCTCGGTAAGGGGAGGGGGGACCTCAGCTCCCTTGAACAGCACCTTCCAGACGTCCTTATGCGTCGTGTCGAAGAGCTCGCATAGAGTCTGGTGCTGGGCCAGGTCGAACTCCCATAAGTTGAAAGCCCGTCGTTGACACGGGAGGATCCGGCGGAAGAGCATGACCTGGACTATGTCGACAAGCTTGAGTTTCTTGCCTATCATGTTCTGGATACACTTCTGGAGTCCGTCTAGCTCCACCGACGAGCCCTAGGACAGGCCCTTCTCCTTCCAGGAAGTGAGCCGCGTGGGGATTCCGGATCGAAACTTGGGGGGCCGCCACCCAGTTGGTGTCGCGCGGCTCGGTGATGTAGAACCACCCTGATTGCCACCCCTTTATGGTCTCCACGTAGGAGCCCTCGAGCCATGTAACGTTGGGCATTTTTCCCACCATGGCTCCGCCGCATTCCGCTTGTTGGCCGCCTACTACCTTCGGTTTGACATTGAAGGTCTTCAGCCACAGGCCGAAGTGGGGCCGGACGCGGAGGAAAGCCTCGCACACGACGATGAAAGCTGAGATGTTGAGGATGAAATTCGGAGCTAGATCATGGAAGTCCAGCCCATAATAGAACATAAGGCCACGGACGAATGGATGGAGGGGAAACCCCAGTCCGCGGACGAAGTGGGTGAGGAAAACCACCCTTTCGTAAGGTTCCGGGGTAGGGACAATCTGCCCCGCGACTGGCGGCCGGTGCGCAATATCCGCGGCTAAGTATCCGGCCCCGCGCAGCTTTTTGATGTCTCCCTCCATAACGGAGGAGACCATCCACTTGCCTCCCACTCCGGACATGTTTGGAGAGGGTTGAGGAGAAGGATGTGGACTTGGGCGCTGGAGATCGAGTGCACGAGAATGGATGAGCAAGGAGGAAGAAGGTGTGGGTAGAAAAAGGTGAACCATTATCCCTTTATAAGGGCGGACGAAACTATGCGCCCCCACCAGCCTGGTAAAACTCACTTATCCCCCAAGCGCCGTAATTGATGGCGCGATTGGGTTACCCACGTCCGTATTGATGGGAATCCCATAATAAGGGGACACGATCTCTGCTTCGACAAGACGTGCCAAGGAAACCGCCTCGCGAAACACGCTGAGGTTGGTTGTGAAAAACGATTCGAATGGTGACCTGGCTGTCATGTGATGTCACACTGCAGAATGCGTCGGCAGATTAGATTTGTGAAAATATTATTCTCTCTATGGTTGTATCTGGAACTTGTTTTGTAGAGCCGGACACGATCCTCATGTTCAAAATCTTCTATGAAGTATTCAGAGGAGGAACCCGCCTTGCAAGGCCGAAGACAATCTGCGCGCTGGACTCATCGTCATTGAAGCCTGGTTCAGGGGCTACTGAGGGAGTCCTAGATTAGGGGGTATCCGGACAGCCGGATTATATCCTTTGGCCGGACTGTTGGACTATGAAGATACAAGATTGAAGACTTCGTCCCGTGTCCGGATGGGACTCTCCTTGGCATGGAAGGCAAGCTTGGCAATACGGATATATATAGATCTCCTTCCTTGTAACCGACTCTGTGTAACCCTAGCCCCCTCCGGTGTCTATATAAACTGGAGGGTTTAGTCCGTAGGACCAAGGACAACAATCATACCATAGGCTAGCTTCTAGGGTTTAGCCTCTTCGATCTCGTGGTAGATCAACTCTTGTAATACTCATATCATCATCAATCAAGCAGGAGTAGGGTTTTACCTCCATCGAGAGGGCCCGAACCAGGGTAAAAACATCGTGTCCCCTGTCTCTTGTTACCATCTGCCTAGACGCACAGTTCGGGACCCCCTACCCGAGATCCGCCGGTTTTGACACCGACAATGGTAGTTGTTAAATAATTAACCTGTTAATGCTATGTTATTGTCTTGCCTTGATGATTATGGTTGTTGTGAGCTTGCAAGTACATTGAATGTACTGACTTGGTGTGTCCCGCCAGATTGCAGCTGATGCCATGATTGCTTGATTGCTTGTCGATGGTTGCCGTGCGTGCGAGCTAGATCGTGTCCTAGCCAGAGTCCTTGTGGAGTGGAGTTCACCACCTTCCTCGTTGTTCCGCTGCTAGAAGTATTCCGCTGCTGCGAGTTGTTCTGCTGCTAGCATAGATCAAGTTTAGCATCGCAGGCGTAGTGTCGCCGTGCTAATGTGCTTCTTTGTAACATCAGACCCTTGTATTATTATTCTTGTAATAAGAGCTGATTTGTTCTATGCCAAGTAGTGTCGTATTCCAGAGACTTCTCCTCGATCTCTGGGCTGGAATACGGGGCGTTCCGGTCTCTCTGAGCCGAGGTGCCACAACATCGTTCTTCCGGACCCATTCTGGCGCGGCCTTCCCGAATTCTCTAGCGCTCCTTTAAAGAAGCGCACCAACTGGCGTCCCCGGAGCCTCGAGGAAAGGGACAGTGCAGAGGTCGAGAGGTTGGCAAGCAAAATCAGAGTACTTGCCAACTCCGGGCTATCAATAATTGTGGTAATGGCAATTTCAATAACACGGTCTGTTCAGCCGCTCCAATATAAGGGTTTTCCCATGTGGCATTACAACGGGGAGGATGATGCATCACGTTGTCTACACCAGGGTCCGGACGACTTTGCTGCCCTGCACACCGTCCTAGATGATCTTTTCAAAGGGGAGAAGGAAGACTTCACTCGATTGAGGTGTCGGGAAGGTTTTTCCATGTACAATCCCATCAATTGGGTAAGTTTCGATGATTGGCTTTACTTAATCCTTTTCCAGATTTATGCTAGTCGAATCTAATCCGGATGCTTTTTACAGGAATGGAGAAAAATCATAGAGGGGATTTACAGCCCCGTGATGTCTACTACACAACCTTCTTCTTGTAGACATTGTTGGGCCTCCAAGTGCAGAGGTTTGTAGGACAGTAGAAAATTTCCCTCAAGTGGATGACCTAAGGTTTATCAATCCGTAGGAGGCGTAGGATGAAGATGGTCTCTCTCAAACAACCCTGCAACCAAATAACAAAGAGTCTCTTGTGTCCCCAACACACCCAATACAATGGTAAATTGTATAGGTGCACTAGTTCGGCGAAGAGATGGTGATACAGGTGGTATATGGATGGTAGATAAAGATTTTTGTAATCTAAAAATATAAAGACAGCAAGGTAACTAATGATAAAAGTGAGCACAAACGGTATTGCAATGCATTGAAACAAGGCCTAGGGTTCATACCTTCACTAGTGCAAGTCCTCTCAACAATAATAACATAATTGGATCATATAACTATCCCTCAACATGCAACAAAGAGTCATTCCAAAGTCACTAATAGCGGAGAACAAATGAAGAGATTATGGTCGGGTACGAAACCAGCTCAAAGTTATTCTTTCTAATCTATCTATTCAAGAGTCCGTAGTAAAATGACATGAAGCTATTCTTTCCGTTCAATCTATCATAGAGTTCGTACTAAAATAACACCTTAAGACACAAATCAACCAAAACCCTAATGTCACCTACTCCCTCCGTTCTGAATTACTTGTCTTAGATTTGTCTAGATACGGAGGTATCTAGCTCTAACATGAGTCTAGATACATCCGTATCTAGACAAATCCAAGACAAGTAATTCGGAACGGAGGGAGTAGATACTCCAATGTCACCTCAAGTATCTGTGGGTATGATTATACGATATGCATCACACAATCTCAGATTCATCTATTCAAACCAACACAAAGTACTTCAAAGAGTGCGCCAAAGTTTCTACCGGAGAGTCAAGACGAAAACGTGTGCCAACCCCTATGCATAGGTTCATGGGCGGAACCCGCAAGTTGATCACCAAAACATACATCAAGTGGATCAATAGAATACCCCATTGTCACCACGGGTATCCCATGCAAGACATACATCAAGTGTTCTCAAATCCTTAAAGACTCAATCCAATAAGATAACTTCAAAGGGAAAACTCAATCCTTTACAAGAGAGTAGAGGGGGAGAAACATCATAAGATCCAACTATAATAGCAAAGCTCGCGATACATCAAGATCGTACCACCTCAAGAACACGAGAGAGAGAGAGAGAGAGAGATCAAACACATAGCTACTGGTACATACCCTCAGCCCCGAGGGAGAACTACTCCCTCCTCATCATGGAGAGCACGGGGATGATGAAGATGGCCACCAGAGAGGGATTTCCCCCTCCGGCAAGGTGCCGGAACGGGTCTAGATTGGTTTTCGGTGGCTACAGAGGCTTCTGGCGGCGGAACTCCCGATCTATTGGCGTCCCTGAAGTTTTAGGGTATATGAGTATATATGGGAGGAAGAAGTACGTCGGTGGACCTCCGGGCTATCCACGAGGCAGTGGGCGCGCCTAGGGGGTAGGCGCGCCCCCACCCTCGTGGGTAGCCCGGGACTCTCCTGGTCCAACTCCGATACTCCGTGGGCTTCTTCTGGTCCAAAAATAAGTTCCGTGAAGTTTCAGGTCAATTGGACACCGTTTGATTTTCCTTTTCTGTGATACTCTAAAACAAGGAAAAAAACATAAACTAGCACTGGCACTAGGCTCTAGGTTAATAGGTTAGTACCAAAAATTATATAAAATAGCATATAAATGAATATAAAACATCCAAGGTTGATAATATAATAGCATGGAACAATAAAAAATTATAGATACGTTGGAGACGTATCAGCATCCCTAAGCTTCATTCCTGCTCGTCCTCGAGTAGGTAAATGATAAAAACAGAATTTTTGATGTGGAATGCTACCTAACATATTTATCCATGTAATCTTCTTTATTGTGGCAAGAATATTCAGATCCATAAGATTCAAGACAAAAGTTTAATATTGATATAAAAATAATAATACTGCAAGCATACTAACCAAGTAATCATGTCTTCTAAAAATAACATGGCCACAGAAAGCTATCCCTAAAAAATCATATAGTCTGGCTATGCTCTATCTTCACCACACAAAATATTTATATCATGCACAACCCCGATGACAAGCCAAGCAATTGTTTCATACTTTTGATGTTCTCAAACTTTTTCAATCTTCACGCAATACATGAGCGTGAGCCATGGACATAGCACTATAGGTGGAATAGAATGGTGGTTGTGGAGAAGACAAAAAGGAGAATATAGTCTCACATCAACTAGGCGTATCAACGGGCTATGGACATGCCCATCAATAGATATCAATGTGAGTGGGTAGGGATTGCCATGCAACGGATGCACTAGAGCTATAAATGTATGAAAGCTCAACAAAAGAAACTAGTGGGTGTGCATCCAACTCGCTTGCTCACGAAGACCTAGGGCATTTTGAGGAAGCCCGTCATTGGAATATACAAGCCAAGTTCTATAATGAAACATTCCCACATTATATGAAAGTGACAACATAGGGGACTCTCTATCATGAAGATCATGGTGCTACTTTGAAGCATAAGTGTGGTATAAGGATAGTAGCATTTCCCCTTCTCTCTTTTTCTCTCACTTTTTTTATTTGGGCCTTTTCTCTTTTTTTGGCCTCTTTTTATTTATTTATTTTTCGTCCGGAGTCTCATCTCGACTTATGGGGGAATCATAGTCTCCATCATCCTTTCCTCACTTGGGACAATGCTCTAATAATGATGATCATCACACTTTTATTTACTTGCAACTCAAGAATTACAACTCGATACTTAGAACAAGATATGACTCTGTATGAATGCCTCCGGCGGTGTACCGGGATGTGCAATGACTCAAAAGTGACATGTATGGAAGAATTATGAACGTTGGCCTTGCCACAAATACGATGTCAACTACATGATCATGCAAAGCAATATGACAATGATGGAGCATGTCATAATAAATGGAACGGTGGTAGGTTGCATGGAAATATATCTCGGAATAGCTATGGAAATGCCATAATAGGTAGGTATGGTGGCTGTTTTGAGGAAGGTATATGGTGGGTTTATGGTACCGACGAAAGTTGCGCGGTACTAGAGAGGCTAGCAATGATGGAAGGGTGAGAGTGCGTATAATCCATGGACTCAACATTAGTCATAAAGAACTCACATACTTATTGCAAAAATCTATTAGTTATCGAAACAAAGTACTACGCGCATGCTCCTAGGGGGATAAATTGGTAGGAAAAGACCATCGCTCGTCCCCGACCGCCACTCATAAGGAAGACAATCAATAAATAAATCATGCTCCGACTTCATCACATAACGGTTCACCATACGTGCATGCTATGGGAATCACAAACTTTAACACAAGTATTTCTCAAATTCACAACTACTCAACTAGCATGACTCTAATATCACCATCTTCATATCTCAAAACAATCATCAAGTATCAAACTTCTCATAGTATTCAATGCACTTTATATGAAAGTTTTTATTATATCCCTCTTGGATGCCCATCATATTAGGACTAAATTCATAACCAAAGCAAATTACCATGCTATTTAGGAAAATAATATAAGTGAAGCATGAGAGATCAATTATTTATATAGAATAAAACCACCAGCATGCTCTAAAAGATATAAGTGAAACACTAGGGCAAATGACAAACTACTCCGAAAGATATAAGTGAAGATCAATGAGTAGTCAAATAATTATGCAACTATGTGAAGACTCTCTAACATTTAAGAATTTCAGATCTTGATACTTTATTCAAACATCAAGCAAAACAAAATAAAATAAATTAACGCTCCAAGCAAAACACATATCATGTGGTGAATAAAAATATAGCTCCAAGTAAAGTTAGCGATGAATGAAGACGAAAGAGGGGATGCCTTCCGGGACATCCCCAAGCTTAGGCTTTTGGTTTTCCTTGAATATTACCTTGGGTTGCCTTGGGCATCCCCAAGCTTAGGCTCTTGCCACTCCTTATTCCATAGTCCATCAAATCTTTTACCCAAAACTTGAAAACTTCACAACACAAAACTTAAAGTAGAAAATCTCATGAGCTCCGTTAGCGAAAGAAAACAAAACACCACTTCAAGGTACTGTAATGAACTCATTATTTATTTAGATTGGTGTTAAACCTACTGTATTCCAACTTCTCTATGGTTCATACCCTCCAATCCTACTCATAGATTCATATAAATAAGCAAACAACAGATAGAAAACAGAATCTGTCAAAAACAGAACAGTCTGTAGTAATCTGTAACTAACGCAAACTTCTGGAACCCCAAAAATTCTAAAATAAATTGCTGGACGTGATGAATTTATCTATTAATCCTCTGCAAAAAGAATCAACTTAATAGCACTTTCCAGTAAAGAAAATGGCAGCTAATCTCGTGAGCACTAAAGTTTCTGTTTTTTACAGCAAGATCTCAAAGACTTTCCCCAAGTCTCTCCAAAGGTAATTTATCTATTAATCCTCTGCAAAAAGAATCAACTTAATAGCACTTTCCAGTAAAGAAAATGGCAGCTAATCTCGTGAGCACTAAAGTTTCTGTTTTTTACAGCAAGATCTCAAAGACTTTCCCCAAGTCTCTCCAAAGGTTCTACTTGGCACAAACACTAATTAAAAGCTTAAAACCACATCTAAATACAGGCTAGATGAATTATTTATTACTAAATAGGAACAAAAATCAATGAACAAAAATAAAGTTGGGTTGCCTCCCAACAAGTGCTATCGTTTAACGCCCCTAGCTAGGCATGATGATTTCAACGATGCTCACATAAAAGATAAGAATTGTAACATAAAGAGAGCATCTTGAAGAATATGTCTAGCACATTTAAGTCTAACCCACTTCCTATGCATAGGGATTTTGTGAGCAAACAACTTGTGGAAACAAGAATCAACTTGCATAGGAAAGCAAAACAAGCATAACTTCAAGATTTTAAGCACGTAGAGAGGAAACTTGATATTATTGCAATTCCTACAAGCATATATTCCTCCCTCATAATAATTTTCAGTAGAATAATGAATGAATTTAACAATATAACTATCACATAAAGCATTCTTTTCATGATGCATAAGCATACAAATTTTATTACTCTCCACATAAGCAAATCTATTCTCATCAATAGTAGTGGGAGCAAAGTCAACGAAATAACTATCATGTGAGGCATAATCCAATTGAAAATTAAAATCATGATGACTAGTTTCATGGATATCATTATTCTTTATAGCATACAAGTCATCACAATAATCATCATAGATAGCAACTTTGTTCTCATAATCAATTGGAACCTCTTCCGGAATAGTGGATTCATCACAAAATAAGGCCATGACCTCTCCAAATCCACTTTCATCAATATAATCATCATAAATAGGAGGCATGCTTTAATCATAATAAATTTGCTCATCAAAACTTGGGGGGGTGGCAAAAAATATCATCTTCATCAAACATAGCTTCCACAAGCTTGTGGCTTTGCATATCATTAGCATCATGGATATTCAAGGAATTCATACTAAAAACATTGCAATCATGCTCATCATTCAAATATTTAGTGCCAAACATTTTAATGCATTCTTCTTCTAACACTTTGGCACAATTTTCCTTTCCATCATACTGACGAAAGATATTAAAAAGATGAAGCATATGCGGCAAACTCAATTCCATATTTTTTTTGTAGTTTTCTTTTATAAACTAAACTAGTGCTAAAACAAGAAACAAAAAGATTCGATTGCAAGATCTAAAGATATACCTTCAAGCGCTAACCTCCCCGGCAATGGCACCAAAAAAGAGCTTGATGTCTACTACACAACCTTCTTCTTGTAGACTTTGTTGGGCCTCCAAGTGCAGAGGTTTGTAGGACAGTAGCAAATTTCCCTCAAGTGGATGACCTAAGGTTTATCAATCCGTAAGAGGCGTAGGAATGAAGATGGTCTCTCTCAAACAACCCTGCAACCAAATAACAAAGAGTCTCTTGTGTCCCCAACACACCCAATACAATGGTAAATTGTATAGGTGCACTAGTTCGGCGAAGAGATGGTGATACAAGTGGTATATGGATGGTAGATAAAGGTTTTTGTAATCTGAAAATATAAAAACAGCAAGGTAACTAATGATAAAAGTGAGCACAAACGGTATTGAAATGCGTTGAAACAAGGCAGGGTTCATACCTTCACTAGTGCAAGTCCTCTCAACAATAATAACATAATTGGATCATATAACTATCCCTCAACATGCAACAAAGAGTCACTCCAAAGTCACTGATAGCGGAGAACAAACGAGAAATTATGGTAGGGTATGAAACCACCTCAAAGTTATTCTTTCTGATCGATCTATTCAAGAGTCTGTAGTAAAATAACATGAAGCTATTCTTCCCGTTCAATCTATCATAGAGTTCGTACTAAAATAACACCTTCATACACAAATAAACCAAAACCCTAATGTCACCTAGATACTCCAATGTCACCTCAAGTATCCATGGGCATGGTTATACGATATGCATCACACAATCTCAGATTCATCTATTCAAACCAACACAAAGTACTTCAAAGAGTACCCCAAAGTTTCTACCAGAGAGTCAAGACGAAAACGTGTTCCAACCCCTATGCATAGGTTCATGGGCGGAACCCGCATGTTGATCACCAAAACATACATCAAGTGGATCAATAGAATACCCCATTGTCACCACGGGTATCCCACGCAAGACATACATCAAGTGTTCTCAAATCCTTAAAGACTCAATCCGATAAGATAACTTCAAAGGGAAAACTCAATCCATTACAAGAGAGTAGAGGGGGAGAAACATCATAAGATCCAACAATAATAGCAAAGCTCGCGATACATCAAGATCGTACTACCTCAAGAACACGAGAGAGAGAGAGAATCAAAGACATAGCTACTGGTACATACCCCTCAGCCCCGAGGGAGAACTACTCCCTCCTCATCATGGAGAGCACCGAGATGATGAAGATGGCAACCGGAGAGGGATTGCACCCTCCGGCAGGGTGCCGGAACGGGTCTAGATTGATTTTCGGTGGCTATGGAGACTTCTGGCGGCGGAACTCCTGATCTATTGTCGTCCCCGAAGTTTTTAGGGTATATGGGTATATATATGGGAGGAAGAAGTACATCGGTGGACCTCCGGGCTGGGGGGCGCGCCCAGGGGGGTGGGCGCGCCCCCACCCTCGTGGACAGCCAGGACTCTCCTGGTCCAACTCCGATACTCCGTGGGCTTCTTCTGGTCCAAAAATAAGTTCCGTGAAGTTTCAGGTCAATTGGACCCCGTTTGATTTTCCTTTTTTGTGATACTCTAAAACCAGGAAAAAAAAACAGAAACTGGCACTGGGCTCTAGGTTAATAGGTTAGTCCCAAAAATCATATACAATAGCATATAAATGCATCTAAAACATCCAAGGTTGATAATATAATAGCATGGAACAATAAAAAATTATAGATACGTTGGACGTATCACCCCGCTCCGCAGCCGGAGGACTATATCCGGGATCTAGATTCCGGTTATAGAGCTTAAGGATGGAGCTTTTTATCAGGCGAGCTATGACGGCACGGAAGTAGCCATTATAGACGATTACCCCGGCCTTCTCCCCTCCTCCCACATAAGTACTCAAGAGACGTCTTCTCGAAAAGAGTTTTCTCATTGCGCCTCACCAACCGCACTGTCTCATGCTCCGAAGGCGCGGTGCTCGTCTCGCCGAGCTGCATCAAAGGTTTCTTCCAAGAAGGCGACACCTGCATAGGGCGATTCTTTGAAAAGAAAGGCGAACGGTGACAATACCGGGCCCCGCCTTCACCAAAGAGGTATGGTTTTTGACATGCACTTGGTGGGTAGACTGAGTTGTGACGTTCTCCATTGGATCATTTTTTAGGAAGAGCATACGCCGGACTATATCCGGGGTCCTCATCGGTCGTGCCTCGACCAATCCGGCCCTGGACCCTGCCATAAGGACTACGGTTGATACGAGCAAAATGTCAGACTGTCATCTCCAACAGGATTCGGATGATGTATCGGTCACTAATTCTGAAGTGGCAAGTGCAATGAATCATCATCGGCGGAAGGAGGCCATGCGCGACCCCAGTTTTACCACAGAGGCGTTCCATGCTCTCAACTCTGCGGATGCGTATATCCAAGCTCCTCGGGACGGGCTTGCTGGAGCCACACACCAGCTCTCAAAGGATATGCGAGTAAGAGCTTTTCGTAGATTCAATACTCATGTGCCAGTAGCCCCAAGACTTCAAGCAGTTCGGCCCAACTGATTTAAGGATCATTGTATTATCAGGTTCTTATGGAGAAAAATGACATGCTATCCAAGGAGCTTGAAAAGTGTCGATCCCAGCTAACTGCTGTCACCGCCGAACTAGAGGAGTCCAAGAAGGCACCAAATGGTAAGGTCAATTACTGTCTGGAAAATACGATTATGCGCTAGCAATGTTTGTGACATATGCACTATTTTGTTAGCGGCGGCAGGGTCACCCAATTAGCTGGAGGGGAGACTGAAGGCCGCGCAGGCAGATAAACAGCATGCCGAAAGGCAAGAAGCCGCTAGTCAATGTATACTGACACAAACCAGGGATGAGAAGAACAAGCAACAGGATGCCAACATCAAGCAGGGCGAGGAACTGAAGGATGTAAGAGCCCAACTGTCAGATGCCTTGAAAGAGAACCGAAAGCTGAAAGGCGGCATATTTAGTATGTCCGTGATCCTAACTTTCATAAGATTCGCTGATGATTTTTCTTGTTTTTGACGAGATTTGTTCCTGTAGGTTTTTAACTGGGAGGCCCGAAGGAGAAGTGTCCGGATTTCAAAGCGACTTGCTGCAAGAGCTATCCAAAGTGCATGAGCGAGCTCAAAAAGAAATGAGGAATATGGCCAAGGCTTTATGGACATCCGATTCTCCTCCTGGGCTGATGGGTGAGCTCGCGGAGCTATTCAAAGGAGCTCATTTTTGCTTTCAGCTGTGGAAGCATCGACATGTCGAGAAGGTGCACGATAGGCCTGGGCCATGGTGAAAACACGGTATACCAGACTTGATCCAAATCATATGACCCGGGTCGGGCCCCGGGGACCAGACGGACAAGAAATTCCGGTTAGCTTGGTGTATTATCAAGTAAAGATAGCTACCAAATTTTCATAGCAGGACTGTAAACTAGACAGCCTGCTAGATGGCATAGATAAGGAGTAGGCGTGTGATTTTATGTGACAATGTACTTTATCAGCAAACTTATCTCTGGACGAATTGTAAAAGATTGTCATAGCAGGCTTTTCACTTCAGCCTCCAAAACCAAAGGGTGGAGTGTTTCCGAGTACTATATTGGTAGAAAACACCAAGTACGTTTGGAAACCAGGAGATCCAGTCATAATGCTTGAACAGACAAGCTATATTCAGGGAGTTATGTTATACTACTTTTAAATGTAAGAAACATCTTCCAGGAAGAATAGTTCTGTTAAGGGTTCCTCTACCTGGGTCGGCATGCATGTAGGCCTGACTAGGCTGTGAAGCGAAAGAATCACATGCGTCTTTGTATTTTTATGTTAGTTTATAGTGCCACGAAGGCAGTTTTTCATTTGTTCGCCGACCAGTTATTCCCTTAAGAACGCTAGCTTTCGGCTTCACCCGTCTGAGGTTCATGTCCGGATGACCCGGTTGTAACAATCGTAGAGGTGCTCCCTTTATGTCCGGATGACCCGGCATAAGGCATAAGCACAGGAGCCAGGCAACCCAGCTTGGCAAAAACTTAAGTCATAGAGGTGCATATAATGGCGAATGACAAGCCGTATATGAGTAGGCAATACACATATATATGGTGAGCCTTATGCTCGAGATAATACAGAGATTCGATTTAAAGGAAGCCCCCAGTTATAGTGGGGTGTGTACATTTAAAGATGTATTCCCCACAAGTGTGCGGCTTACATGAACACATGCTAGAAATCGTAAAATAAATGAAAAGAAGAGAGCGAAAAAGGATTAAAAGGTAACGAATAATGTGTCCGAACTTACGCGTAGAATCTTTTGAGTCTGGCAACGTTCCATAGGTTCACCTCTAAGAGATTGTCGGATGCATTACGAAGGCGATAGGCTCCTGCAGTGAGAACTTCATATATAATGAAGGGACCCTCCCATTTGTGCTCGAGCTTGTCCTTTTTCTTCTCTGGTAGGCGTAGAACGAGTTCACCGACATTATAAGTCTTGGCCCGCACTTCTCTGCTTTGGTATCTTCGAGCTTGTTGTTCGTAGAATGCGGAATGAGCTTTCGTGACATCGCACTCCTCCTGCAGGCCATCTAAGTCATCTTGCCGATCGAGCTCAGACTCTCTCTCTCTCTTCGTACATGCACACTCGAGGTGAGTCATGAATAATATCGCAGGGCAAGATGGCCTCTGCGCTATACACCATGAAGAATGATGTGTATCTGGTCATGCGATTGGGTGTGGTTTGCAGCCCCCCAGAGTACGGATTCGAGCTCCTCAACCCAGTGTTTATCTGACTCCTTTAAGAATCACACTAGCCTGGATTTAATGGCGCTCATTATCAGGCCATTGGCCCGTTCGACCTCACCGTTGGTTTGAGGGTGATATATGGAGTCGTAATCAAGCATGATGCCCAGATTGGCACACCAAGTTTTTACCTCGTCGGCTGTGAAGTTAGAGCCGTTGTCAGGGATAATGTTGTGTGGGACACCATAACGGTGTACCACACCGGATATGAAATCTATCACTGGTCCGGCTTCAGCTGTTTTAATTGGTTTGGCCTCTATCCACTAAGTGAATTTATCTACCATGACTAGCAAGTATTTTCTCCTATGGCTCCCCCCTATAAGGGGTCCGACCATGTCAAGCCCCACACCGCAAAAGTCCAAGTAATGGGGATTGTTCGTAGGGCGGTAGGCGGCATATGTCTTTGATTAGCGAAAAGCTGGCATCCTACACAACGTTGAACGAGGTCTTGTGCATATGCTCGGGTGGTAGGCCAGAAAAACCCAGTATGGAAGGCCTTACTTACAAGGGCCCGAGCTGTAGCGTGATGGCCGCCAAGACCAGCATGGATTTCTACCAGGAGCTGTCGCCCTTCTTCCTCAGAGATACATCTTTGAAGGACTCCGGTAGTACTTTTCTTGTAGAGCTCTCCTTCATGAACCATGTAGGCTTTCTAGCGTCGAACGATGCAACGAGCCTCATTCTGGTCCTCGGGGAGCTCCCACCTATTAAGGTAGGCCAAGAAAGGTTTGGTCCATGGAGCGATTACTGCCATGATTACATGGGCGAAAGGTGTTGGTTCTGTGTCCGAGCTCCCTATGATATCTGAATGGTGTTCGGCATCTAGGGGTGTGATCGGCACCGTACTGGTGGTTCCACTCTTGTCCTGCCATACTACAGATGGCTTGAAGAGCCGCTCCACAAAGGTGTTAGGCGGGACAAGGTCGCGTTTAGCGCCCATTCGAGCAAGGATGTCTTCTACTTGGTTACTGTCTCGGGCCACGTGATGGAACTCAAGCCCCTCGAGCCGAGCTTATATTTTGATCACGACATTTCAGTAAGCTGCCATCTTTAGATCTTTTGCGTTGAATTCTCCGTTTATTTGGGATATTGGGAGATTAGAATCCCCTCGCACCTCGAGGCGTTGTATGCCCATAGAAACAGCCATCCGAAGACCATGCAGTAGGGCCTCATATTCGGATGCGTTATTGGAGTCTGTATGCATGATTTGCAATACGTAATGGACTGTGTCCCCTGTAGGGGATGTTAGGATGACACCGGCCCCTAATTCGGCTAACATTTTGGAACCGTCGAAGTACATCACCAAGTTGGAGTATGTGTCATATTCTTTAGGGAGTTCGGCTTCTGTCCATTCGATGATGAAATCTGCCAACAACTGAGATTTAATTGCTCGATGTGGTTTGTACGTTATTTCAAATGGTAGGAGCTCGATGGCCCATTTTCCAATGCGGCCAGTGGCCTCTCAATTGTTTATAATATTGTTGAGTGGTACCTCAAAGGCAACCGTGATCGAGCACTCTTGAAAGTAGTGTCGCAGCTTTCGAGATGCCATGAAAACCGCATATGCTATCTTTTGATAGTGCGGGTATTGGGATTTACATGGTGTGAGAACCGCCAATATGTAGTATACAGGTTTTTGGAGTGGGAATTTATGTCCCTCTTCCTCTCGTTCAATGACGAGTACTGCGCTCACCACATGGTGAGTTGCAGATATATACAATAGCATAGGTTCGCCGATGTTAGGTGCGGCAAGGATTGGGTTGTTTGCTAATAGAGTTTTTATTTCATCCAACCCGGCTGTTGCCGCATCCGTCCACTCAAAGTGGTCGGTACGTCGGAGCAGGCAATATAATGGTAGTGTCTTCTCTCCCAGTCTAGAGATAAAGCAGCTCCAAGCTGCCATGCACCCAGCTACTTTCTGGAATTGTTTTAGGTCTGTTGGTATTGCCAACTGTGACAAGGCTTGGATTTTGGTTGGGTTCGCTTTGATTCCCCTATTGGAAATGATGAACTTGAGCAACTTTCCAGCCGGAACACCGCAAACACATTTTTCGGATTGAGCGTATGTCATATGTTCAGAGGTTGTCGAACGTGAGACGTAAGTCGTCGACCAATGATTCGACATGTTTGGTTTTGATGACTACATAATCTACATATTCCTCCACCATCTCGCCAATTTGTTTTTCCAGACATGTTTGAATCATGTGTTGGTAGGTGGCACCGGCATTCTTGAGTCCAAAAGGCATAGTGTTAAAGCAGAAAGGCCCATACGGAGTGATAAATGCCGTTGCGGCCTGATCAGATTCCTTGATCTTAATCTGATGGTATCTGGAGTATGCATCGAGGAAACATAGTGAATCGTGTCCTGCAGTTGCATCAATGATTTGGTAAATGCGGGGCAGTGGGAAGGGGTCCTTAGGTCAAGCTTTATTAAGGTCTTTAAAATCGACACAAAGGCGCCAGGATTTGTACTTGTTTGGTACCATGACTAGATATGCTAGCCAATCTGGGTGTTTTATTTCTCGAATAAACCCGGCCTCAAGTAGTTTGGCTAGCTCCTCCCACATAGCTTGCCGCTTGGGTTTGGAAAATCGCCGTAGTGCTTGCTTGACTGGCTTGAACCCCTTTATTATGCTGAGGCTATGTTTGGCCAATCTGCGTGGGATTCCTGGCATATCCGAAGGGTGCCAGGCGAAAATGTCCCAATTTTGCGTAAGAATGCTCTGAGTGCGGCGTTGATCGTCGGATCTAGCTGTGCTCCAATGGCTGTTGTTTTATTAGGATCCGTCGGGTGAACTTGGAATTTGACTATTTCGTCTGCTGGTTTGAAAGAAGTGGATTTTGACCTTTTGTCGAGGATTACGTCATCTCTATCCACTATGCAGCGCAGAGCAGTGAGCTCCTCGGCCGCAAGGGCCTCGGATAGTGCCTCAAGGGCCAGGGATGTCGTTTTGTTTTCGGCGCGGAGTGCTATGCCTAGATCACTGGCGATAGTGATAACTTTGTTGGGCCCGAGCATTTTGAGCTTCATATACCCGTAATGAAGTATAGCTTGAAAGCGTGTCAATGTATCTTGCCCCAACAGGGCATGGTATCCGTTGTTGAAAGATGACACCTGGAAGATTAACTCTTTAGACCTGTAGTTCTCGGGCGTGCCGAATACCACATCAAGTTTTATTTTTCCCGAACACCGTGCTTCTCGGCTAGGGACAATACCTCGAAAGGTTGTGCTGCTCTGCTCGGTGCAGCTTTTGTCGATTTGCATTTTGTCAAGTGTGTCCTCATAGATGATGTTTAATCCGCTGCCCCCATCCATGAGCACTTTGGTAAGCCGAAATCCATCCACAATTGGATTTAGAACTAAGGCGGCTCGTGCTCGGGCTGATCGGGCCCGTGGTTCATCAGTGGCGTTGAAAGCTACCGCCATGTCGTTCAAAGGGTTTATTGCGGCTACTTTGTTATCTTCGGCGAGGTCGCGGAGTACGCTTTTATGCTGATTATTTGAAGCAAAGGTCTCAAAGACCGTAAATACATTGATATTGTTACCTTCAAAGGAGTACCTCGTTGGGGTATCTTGAAAACCCACAAGTATAGGGGATCGCAACAGTTTTCGATAAGTAAGACTGTTGAACCCAACGAGGAGCTAAAGGTAGAACAAATATTCCCTCAAGTTCTATCGACCACCGATACAACTCTACGCACGCTTGACGTTTGCTTTTACCTAGAACAAGTATGAAACTAGAAGTACTTTGTAGGTGTTGTTGGATAGGTTTGTAAGATAATAAAGATTACGCAAATAAAAAGTAGGGGCTGTTTAAGTAAAGAAACAATAAAGTAAATATAGCGAGTGTGGAAAAGTGGTGGTAGGAGTTGCGAAATTGTCCCTAAGCAATTGACTACTTTACTAGACCGATAGCAAGTACTATGTGGGAGAGGCCACTGCTAGCATGTCATCCCTGACTTGGAATTCTATACACTTATGATTGGAACTATTAGCAAGC